>NC_056750.1:91250321-91267821 GCF_019279795.1 Protopterus annectens
GGGAGAGACGGTCTGCATAGGGCATCTGTTTGAGGCCGGTAATCCTATTTCTGCGGCCTTTCCAGTTGTTGTAGATGTCTTGTGAGGTACATACCAAAAGGGGCGTTGTACTCTATAATGGGTCTAATGATTGATGAGTAGAGGAGAACAATGACCTCTTTTTTTCTGGATGAGAAACCTTTTGTGATGAGGTGTGCCATGTAGAAGGATTTCCTGACTACTGTGGCAATGTGATTATCAAAGGAGAGACTACTGTCCACCTGTGTCCCAAGGTCTCTTACCACACTTTCGGTGTTAAGTATACTACCGCCTATGCTGTAGTTCATGGGTACAGAGTTTTTACCAAAGGGGATGACAATGCACTTTTTAGCATTGAGCTTGAGGCCATGGCTTTGACACCAGGCATCTGTCTCAGTGAGGCCCTCACTTGTATATTCCTCACTACTCTGTTGTTAGACATTCCTGGGGATTCAATTAAGTCAGTGTAGGCTTAGCGCAAAGCCTTGATGGAGGTTAAGTGTTTGGACAGTGAGCAACAGTGTTAATTACCTATTCATGCCTCACACCAAGTTTTAATATAAACAAGTGCAGTTTCATGGCTAGCAACAATGTTTACAGCCAGGAAACTGTAAATCAACATGTACACCTGTTTACCTACAGGAAAACTAGGTCTGGATTATTACACAGCATGCCACAATGATTATCAGGGTTAATAATATAGTAATGTATATAGTCCAAACACAGAGTATCAGGGAATTCCATTTCTGCATACTGAACCAAAGTTGTGTAAATGATCCGTAATGGTACATGGACTCCATTTAAAATAAACAGTCAGGGAAGGTATATGTATTGAATAGGGACAGATGAACTGCAGGAATGAAGACAGGGAAAGAGGACAGGTGAAACATCTTAATGTACAGCAGATGAGGGCATATAAACAAAGACAGTTGCACTAGAAACACTAATCACATATTGACATGATACAGTAAAGACTGCACAGTGAAAATGTATATTATGTGAGTGTCACAGAAGGTGACATAATGGAGAAGATGCCTTTGTGATATAAGCATCCTGACATGAACAATGGCGAGGACATCTATCAGGGATGTTATATACAATAGGGGTTAGGTACATATTGTGAATCTGTGCAAAATTAGTTGCCTGAATATGAATATAATGTCAGTGGAGGTCTCCACCAAGTGGCACACATAGTTACAGGCTCATGAACTACAGTAAGCAGAAACACACACACACAATCATGGACAATATCAGAATAATGCCACCAATAACCCCATGTCTCTGACATAACATATGTGCTACTTTGCAAGACATGGTTTGAACCTGTGTCCTCTAAGCTTCTGGATACTGGCAAAGGCACTTGCTCTCCATAGTTCCTTTGTTAGGCAATGTGAAAGCAACAAAGGTTCCAACATAGCAACATCCACTGGAGGCAAAATCAAAGTTCTGCTGCTTAATGCTAGGTGTCTAACCTTGAAGCTGCACTGGAGGAAATGGCCAACCTGCTAGCTGAGAAATCTGGTGCACACTTCAGCTCCCTGGCCCCACCGGCCATACCTGAAAACATACCTGTCACCAGTCCCCTGCCCAGTATCTCTGGACATCAGGTCATATCTGAGCTCTCCAAAGCTAAAAACATGCTCTCAGTGGTACTAGATAACATCCCAGGTTGCTTAATAAGCAATCTAAGACAAGACCTAGCAGAACAACATAGCATTCTCTTTAACCATAGCCTGAGAACTGGCTTTGTTCCAGCAGATTGGAAAACAGCAGCAGTAATCCCATTGCCCAAAGTGAGCCATCAACCACCCCTGGGAACTATAGACCTATTTGTCTAACCAGTCTCATCTGCAAGGCCATGGAAATAATCATCATGGACCCTATCAACAAGGACATAGCTGACCTTCAAACTTTAGAACCAACCAAACTGGCTTCATTAAGGGTAGATCATGCTTATTAAACCTAGAAGACTTCTTTGAAAAAGTCACTAAGTCTCAGATGACGGTAAAACAGTGCATACCGCCTATCTTAATCTGACCAAGCGTTTTGACACAATAACCCACTCAGGTATCATTGAGAAACTCTCCCAGCTGGGGATTTATTTAATAGAGATGGGCAGACATATTAAGATCAATGAAAGAAATAGACTACATATAGTCAATAAAACCCCAACAGTTAGAATTTTGATAAACGAAATGAGCACGGTAATTAGGACTGTCCATAGAGATTCATGCGATATAATGGAAGTAAACAGGATACATTACTGTGCAGCTAAATTAATAATGTATAAAGTCTTGTCAAAAAAACACATAATAGTAAGGGAAAGGAAGGGGAGATATCAAATGCCATCAAGGAAGTATTGGACAGAGAAAACTATAAAGCAGTTTAAGACAAGAAGTGTCACTGTTAGTAGAGTATAGAAGAGGTAACTTATCAAGAAACATACTCAGAAAGATACACACGATAAAAGCAAAGCACAGTATCAGACGTGATCAGGAGTTATTGTGCACTATTGCAAATAATAAACTAAAAACATTAGCACAGATAAATATAAAGGAAAAGTACAAAACAAACAATTTATTGATGACCCAAAAAATGTTTTATAGAAAATTGGGAACATGGCAAAAGGAATTGAAAGACCACCCAAAAAAAGAAGAAATAGATGCATTTTAGAGAGATATTTATGAAGACCCTGTGGGACATAACAAAGATGCTAAATGGATAGAAGTAAAAGAAAGAAGTTCAAATGTACACGAAACGCAATGGGATGAAGTAACAGCCAGAGGGATTCAAATAAAGTTAAGAAAAGCTCCTAATTGGAAAACCCGAGGCCCAGATGCAGTGCCTAACTTCTAGTTAAAAGTATTAAGATCTTTACATGAAGATTTGGCCATTAGTAAGAACTATTTATATGCGACCCAGAACAGAGATTAGTGTGGCTAACAATAGAAAAAACAATACTCCTACTTAAGAGTGAACATCCAAGCCAATCTAAAAATTATAAACCAATAACTTTCCTTCCAACGATGTGTAAACTATACACTGGAATTGATGCAGACAGAGTGTCATTTAGAAGAAAACTCAATCATGGCAATAGACCAAAAAGGTAATAAAAGAAAGTCATATGGAACAAAGGATCATTTGATGTTAAATAAAGTCATAATGGAGAACTTCAAAAAGGGGAAGCATTTAAATATGGCATGGATGTACTATAAAAAAGCATTTGATAGTATCCCACATTCATAGATAAAAGAGTGATTAAAAATTTATAACACTCTACACTGATTGATTACATTACAGTGACCACAAAACAGCGGCAAACCACTTTACAGTTAAGCTATGATAAACAAATAAACAGAACCACCTGTAAATAAAATCCATTTCAAAACCACAATAAATCCAATAAAGTGAAGCCCAACATTCGGAAATTTCTGTCTTGAAGACAGGGTTTTGCGCATCTTGTAGCTTGGGTGGGCTGCTACTCATACTTAGACTTGAATAAGAGCTTGGGCAAGTAGCCATGGGAAGGGAGAGAGAGGGGAATTTCAAGGTTAGAGACTGGGAAGGGAATTTTAGGGTTAGGAAGTGATTGTGGATTTAGGTTTAGTGAGGGAATTTTAGATTTAAGGCATTATCAGGAACTTTAGGATTAGGGCTGGGGAGTGAGTAAGGGAGTGAGGACTTGGACGGGGAACTGGGCAGGAGTTTTAGATTTAGAGTCTTGGTTCTGTTAGGGCAATGCAGTTTTATAGGTTTGGGTGTTGGGAGGACTACATAGAAATGGGAGATCTTGCTAGTGGGATTTGAAGCACTTGCCTTTTTGATGGTGTGTCAGCATGCAAGTGTGTCATGAACTACTAGCATGTGAACACCTGCAGTGGACCCAAGTCATATTCCAAATGATCAACCTTTATCACTAAAAGGACTAAAATTCTTTATTTGATCTATTTATAAACACCTTAAATCAAATACTGAATAAAACTTAACCTCAAAAGCAGGAGTGAGGTGGAGTTAGGCATGTTCTGCAAACTCCTTGCCAAGAATGGAAAAAGTAAAAATCAACAACACAGCAGGCCAACTTTCTTCACTATCAATCATTAAGAAATAAATGCAAACTTCTTGTCAGAGTCCAAAACCACTTTCCTTAGAAACAAATCTGTATGCATCTCTAAACCATATCTGTTTTAGTAAACTATAACAAAAATATCAAAACTTACTTCTCAAGCTGTGTATAAAAATATACATAAAACAGATGACAGTATGGTATAACTGTTTAAAGAGCATATATCAATGGTTACTTGCCCACCCACAAACAATGATGTCTCCCAGTTTTGCCCTCACAACCTCTCTAAACCAAGTAACATAGATTTCTCTAAACCCCTTATCCACATTCAGTTTCTCTTACTACAGGTTAACCTCTTAGTCAATTCAGTACCAAACTGTTCAGCTCTTAAAATATTCCTTCCTATGGCCCGCAGAACTACAGGCCAGTCAAATACTGGCTGCACTAGTTGAAGGGACACACTTCCCCTGATTAGAATATGGTGTGTCCCTCCTAGGCCTAAACTCAGCATGCGGCTTTAAACTACTACAGACCACACTTATTTCTGTTCAGTAACATATCACCACACAATAAGCATCACTGCACTATTCTCAACAAGGCAAATGGCTACCAGTTACCGTAACTGCCACCTTCTTCCTTTATTGCCTTATCTTCAAACTGATGTAGTGCAGATTTTGCACCTCTATAATGAACAATCAGTAAAGACCTCTGTTTATATCTTATGTGATAGTTCTGAGGACTATATCGCCCTACACAGGCATGGTTCCAAAAAAAATCAGTTGATGAAAAGGCCTACTAGAATCTAATCCAGCTAAGTGGACTTAGAAGTCAGATTGACTAATAGATGAGGAAAAAATGAATAAATAAAAACACCTGGTTGACATCAACCTATATCATTGTTACAAAGTTTCAGACTAAGTACACTATATGCTTCTCTTTCATTTCTCTTCAAAACCACATAATTATTGCTAAGTAATCTACTGTGTATCCAGTATTGTAGCCTATAACTCATCTCAGTACTTTTCAAATAATTACCTTACTCTGCTCCTGTTCTACCCCATTTTGCTCAACTTGCTCCCACCTTACTTTCCTTATCAATTTTAGCTTTCACTCCTTTTCCTAGCTATTCCTCCATCTCCAGTCTTAACTCATTATTTGCACCACTGCTAACATGATTCTCCCTGGCCACTTCCTCCTTATACAGTTATGTTACTATTTCATGGTTAATTCTATCTATGCTCTCATGGGAAAGTGTCCTCTCTTTATGTTAATAGAACTTAACACCACAGTACTATTGTCTCATTCTTCAGAATATAATTCTACTTGTTATCCTCATTTTATCAGCTCATAAATCTAGTTATGATTCCCCCACTATCCGTAGTAAGTAGAATACTTTCATATATATGGATAGCATTTTTTGCATTGCTTGTCATATATGCTACAATCATAAAATGTCTTTTGAATACATACTGTACTGCCTCTTGAATACATACTGCACTGTCTCTTGAATAAATACTCCCCAAGATTCAGCAAGCCCTGCATGGTTTGCAGGAACAGTGCAGGAGCTCCAGGGAGCAATATGTCCGCCGTGCAATCCAGGGATAAGCTGCAGGGACTTGCATGAGCACTCCTGCACTATTCCTGCATGGACGTAGCTCCTGTATGCAAATTACCCCATTTGCAGATGAAAACCATGCAAATGAGGTGAATTTGCGATCCAGTAAGCTGGCAGCCGGCCGTGCAGGAGTAGTGTAATCTGTAGAAATGTACTTGGTTAGTAACCAAGTACATTTCTGCAAATTACAAAATGGAGCCATGACAGCTCCAAATAAAGGGTGTATATAATGTGTAAAGCATGCTGATGGCCAAATACATGGCCATTGGCATGGAAAACAGTTAAAAAAAAAAACTTCTAATTTTTTTAGCCGATTTCGGCTGTTTAAGCATAGGGCATAAGTGCGCAAACGGGATCGGGTGAAAAATAAAAAAAATAACCTGAAATAAGCATTCTAACAAAATCATTATTTTGCCATTATACTCAATGGCAGGCAAAAGAGAACATGGCCAGTGAATAGTGGTTGCTAAGGGGGGAGGCTCAGTGTGGGACCTGTAACTATGCATCAGCAGGCAAGCCTATGCAAATGAGTAGAATGATACTGAATCCCAGATTTCCCCTCAGTGCTAGTCAGCACCCAACAGTGTAAGTGCAGGAATAGCTTGGTTGAAGCCAAGGAGTTAGCTGACATCATAGGGATGTGTGTCAGGCATACTGTAAGTGGACTGGAGCCCTGTGGCTTGGGTTTACCCTTAGCAGAGCTAAACAAGGGTGTTTGTCTGAGGCTGCCTGGCACTCTTTACATTGCCTAAGCGGGTGTGCGTGCCACTCACCGGGTTTTAGTGAGAAAAAAAAACAGGAAAAGCAACTCTGTGCACATTTGAGCACTATGTTTGCGTGGCATGCCCCTGGGCTTAAACAGGAAGGCAATGGGAAGGGAAAACAGCAGTAGGAAGGTAATCAAGGAGAACTAACATAGTTGGCAGGTGAAATGTATCAGAACCAGCAAATTACACAGGCAGCAGACCAGCCCAGCCCAGAACACTACTATAAACTATGCAAACACCTTTCTCTCTGTTTTTTCTCACATACTCTACACCACCGGTGTATACAAGCGGGGATATTTTAACAAACAAAAACAGCAAAATGATAGGGGCTGCAGTAGCTATCATACATCAACATGTGAAAGAGGCTGAGGGAGGTAAGGATGAGAATGCTGTCGATCAACCCACAGTGAGGAGACGGAGAAGAGTGTACAGACCCAGGGTAACCTACCAGGGGCTACATGAGCTGGAGATAGTGGAGTGCTATAGGGTGGACAGGGACCTCCTACATCAAATTTTTGAGCTGTGCTGGCCACACCTGACACACAGAACTAACAGAGGGGAACCCATCCCAGTGGATATCAAGGTATGTGTAGGCCTAAGAATACTAGCCACAGATACCTTCCAAAGGCAAACTTGGGATATCATGGGGATCTGTCAGGCATCAGCATCCAGGCTACTTCACCAGTTCCTGGATGCCATATCAGCACATACCGGTGTGCACATATATTTCCACAACACCTGTGAGGCATTGGACAGTAATATGCATCTTTTCCACCAAATAGCAGAATACCCTGAGGTAGTGGGTGCTATAGACTGCACGTACATATGTATCAAAGCACCACCCGGTGAGCGGGGTAGGGTCTACATCAACAGCAAGGGCTTTCCCTCCATCAACTGCTATATCGTGTGCGATGCCCAGAGCATTATAATGAATGTGTGTGCTGGCTGCCCTGTAAGCTATCACAATTCCCATATCTGGAATCTGAAGCAACTGTAGCAGAGATTTTCCAATGGGGATATCCCTTATGGTCACCTAGTGGGGGATGCTGGTTAAGCACTGGAACTGTGGCTGATGACACCCATCAGAAATGTACACACACCTGAACAAGAACTCCACCATTGCCAAGGCCTGCACAGGCACAGAGTGACTCGGGGGAGGAACAACCTGAGCCTGCCCCAGTAGGCAGAAAGAAGCGTGCCCAGTATGCCCTGGCCTTGGCAAAGAGGCAATGCACAGCACATACACTGACACAGTATGGACCCAGGGAATGACACCTCTCTCTGACTCGCACATACAGTAAAAGGGATGCCAAACATGACGCTACCTGTGCTCAACCATGTATAGGGAGTGTACTATGTGCATCTAACATAAGCAGCCCTCCAGCACCATCCTCAATACTGGCACAGCCACAAGGTAAGTCACTCTTCTTACCAATTGCCGAATGGAGTAGTATGTGTTGTGACTTGTATCTATGGTATGGATGTGAGCATGCAAGGGAATTGGGTGACTGAATGGGATGCCACCAGATAATAGACACCTATAGTGGCAGCATGAAATCTGTAACAAATACTGGTGTCACCATAGTAGCCAGTACTACTCATGGTGACAAAGCCCACTGCAGGAAATTTGCTGGGCCAGATAGGTAGGCAGGTACTGGGCTATTGGCCCTAGGGCCTATATAAGCCTAGCCAAAAAATGTACCCTGGCTTTCGCCACCCAAGAAAATTATTTTCCTGTGCCCCTGTCGAGCAGAGCCACAGAAGTGATCCCTGGGGTCATGTGTCCATATGACACACACATGGCAGTCAGGGAGGTTCACATACCCAACAACAGTCTCAGCCGGCAGGACAGGTGTAGACAAACAGAAACAAAGGCTGTGCTAAAGCCTCTGAATGATGGTTATGGGTAACCTCCCCCCAGGCCTAAACAGACAGACTACATCAGGTCAGGCAGTGGGATGTTCGTTCTGAAGGGTAAGAAGTCAGAAACTGATATGTAGGTCAATCAAACCTAGGACCTGTAGTACACTGATATGTCTCTAGTCAACATAATAGGTTACAATACAGAATGAAATGGAGTACCTGACATACTAGTACAATCATAGCAAATGTGTACAAGTGTCAGGTGTGCCCCCCCAATCCTATGTAGAAATGTAGTAACAGTCAGGTGTGTCCTCCCCAATCCTACGTAGAAATGTAGTAACAGTCAGGTGTGCCCCCCAATCCGATGTAGAAATGTAGTAACATGTATGTTTTGGTATAATACCAGTGGAGCACAGATGACCTGAGGTGGCCAAGGTAGCAGGATAGATTGTAGCATTTGTACAATATGCAGGCATGCATGTGTTCAGTTGGTGTGTGTTTCATATTGTGTGAGAGTGGTCCATATGTATGCATGATGAGGTTTGACCTGGTGGCCATTGCCCAGTACTGCCGATAACAGGGCCAAGTCCTCACAACTGCAGTGCCAAACACAATGCTCCTCAGTATAACACATTCTAGCAGTAAGCCATTGTAAATGTATAGAGGTAAGATGTGTCACCATCTGAAAGATGGACATGGCATGATTGTTGGGCCAGATATACAAGCAGTACACAGGGGAAATTACCCCACACAGACAATGTATACTGTGTCATGACCCAGTATATGTAGGGTTAGTGTGTGAGTGGCACATATGATGATAGTGTTTACTAGACAGTCCATATAGTGTCATATTAAGCTCGTGTACCATATGTGGCTGTGTTCACATTGGTTGTGGGTATGCACTTACTCACAGGTGTCTGTTACTCTGTGCTGTGGCATGCGTGCAAAGCCTGCTATAATTGCAGGTACATGTGTATTCCCCCATACAAAATGTAGTCCAGTGTTGTGGCAGTCTGCCTGTAGTTTGCACAGTGCTTTGTGACAGGCCTAGCAGCCTACTGTAATTACCCGGTGTGCTGTTATGTCCAGTTATTTGCAAGGCATACTGCTGCCAGGCCACCATAACTGTTGGGTATTTCTGACAAAGCAATGGGATTCTGTACAGATGTATGTGTCAGTAACTACTGGGTAGTATGTGGCCATGTGACCTCTACCCCACCAGGTATTATGTGTTAGGACAGACTGGCATGTGTGAATGCATAAACTGTGTGTGGATATGTAGTCCAGTATTTACATGATATACCCATGTTCATGGCGTGGTCCACATGTCTCCAATGAAGGGGATTTGTGTACACCTCTGGACTGACCACAGAGTGCCAGACTGTCCACATATATTGGTCATATCTCTGCTGTAGTCCACAGGATCATTACTGTGCTAGCAGTGGTACCGTACTATGATGTCCTTAGGAGGTTTGTCAGTAGCCAGTGGCGCACATGTCTAAAACAGATGTGGCCTCCCACACACAACATGTCTGTTAAGACAAACCTGTTACAGTAGCAACAGTCTACATATATACCTGCAATAGATACATGACATCCCCTTGCACTAAGAGGTTAGGACTATTGGTGCTGAGGTAGGACTCCACTCCATGTTCTGGGCATATGGTAAACATATACGTGTGTGTGTGTGTGTGTGTGTGTGTGTGTGTGTGTGTGTGTGTGTGTGTGTGTGTGTGTGTGTGTGTGTGTGTATATATATATATATATATATACACACACACACACACACACACACACACACACACACACACACACACACACACACACATATCTGTATATATATATATATATATATATATATATATATATATATATACACACACACACACACACACACACACACACACACATATCTGTGTATATATATATATATATATATATATAGATATATATATATCCATCCATATATCTATATAGATATATACACATATGGATTCACTTCATAACACTGAAAGTTCAAAACAATGAAACCTCAAAACACTGAAAACTCAAAATACTGAAACTCAAAACATTGAAAACACATATCATAGTGTAGTGAGGTGCAGTCTTGGAATTGATATATATAAGTAGCCGGGGGTGTGAGAGTGCAGCCCCCACATGGGGGGGTGCAGGGGGGCTTGCACCCTGCTTACACTTGGTGGAAAGTGCTATGATTTATGTTGTTTAAACTCAGTATATGTATGATATGTGTTTTCAGTGTTTTGAGTTTCAGTGTTTTGAATTTCAATGTTTTGAGTTTCAGTGTTTTGAGTTTTCAGTGTTATGAAGTGAATCCACACATAGATATATATATATACATATATTTATATGTGTATATATATATATATATATATATATATATATATAACTAAGAAATGAACTTCGTGACAATAAAAGCATTCAATAAAATAGTAAATAACACCAACAACTCTTGTAGAACTTTAGCGCTTTTGTCTTATTTATTATCAAGACTTCTTCAGAAAGACATGTTTCATAAGTATGAGCAACCATTTTCACTTCCTTTATATACATTAGTTCTAGCAGGCCATTTAAATTAACAACAGTTCCTTTCCAATAGAAAAGTGTGAACAAGCAGGTGCTGTGTGCATTTTCATTAACATTACAATTGCAGTTACATAAGGCAAATTGGTCAGACAGTAATAGCCTTGTGGTGCCGTGTGCGCAAAAAGGGATCGTGTGCGCAAAAAGGGATCGTGTGCGCAAAAAGGGATCGTGTGCGCAAAAAGGGATCGTGTGCGCAAAAAGGGACTGTGTGCAAAAAGGGATTGTGTGCAAAAAAAAAAAAAAAAGGTTGGGGGGGGGGGACCAGGAAAGATGACAGTCATGCTGTGATGATTCTAATATAAACACATAACTTATGAGTGTTTGCCTCCAAAGGTAAGTAAAGAAGGGAACGGAGGAAGGTGGAGGAGTCAGGTAGAGAGTCCTACTATGCTTTGGCATCGGTGTGTGTGTGTAGAGAAATGTGTGGGTATGCCACCTGATGGGGGAGTGGGAGGAATGCGGTGTGGACTTGAGGGGGGGGCTGTTAGGGGCTGCCCATGACAAGGAGCCTATGAATAACAGTGTCCCCAGAAGACTGTCAGTGCAGATGGTACCACCCGTGGGCTGGTTTGGGTGGTAACACCCCTTGAATGGCTGCGTGAAAATGTGAGACCGGGGGGTATAGTTGGTGGGGTCAGCGGGGGCTAGCCTGGTGATTGGGAGCATGTGTGTAGGGGGTATGGGGAGTCAAAAGTAGAGAGAGTGGGAGCATGTGTGTAGGGGTTATGGGGGAGTCAAAAGTCAGAGAGAGAGAGAGAGAGAGAGAGGAAACACGTTATATTCACTTGCACAGTTGTAAATCCATAAACACATTAAATCTACTTGCACAATTCTTCAAACCCTCTTGCACAGTTCTTCAAACCCTATCACATTTCAATCTCTATACCATTTAAGTGCACATTTAAAGTTCAGTGTCTCGTTGAGACCTGGATAGACATCAGCTCTCAGTTCTATCTGCCATTTTAATTCCCGGACTTGCAGGAATGTGTCCATGTCCCCTACAAATTCTGTTATTTTTTCCAGCACTGTGAATTTGAATCCTGTGAAGTTTGGGCAAATAGTACTGTGTTTAGCCAAGGCATTCAAACTGTCCTGTTTGTGTATTGCTGCAGTGTGTTCTTTAAGCTTCCTACTCAGCTTCCTGTTCGTTTTGCCGATATAGAAATTCCCACAGTGTTCGCAGAAAGCACAGTAGACTACATTTTTTGTGTTGCAGTCATAGTGGTCATGTAGACCGACAGTTCTGTTGCAGTGCGGGAAGGTGACATTGTTGTTTTTTGTATGTGTACACAGGCAACACACTTGCCGCAGTCAGACATTCCAGGTTCTGTCGATACTTCGCTCTGTGGGGATGGGCTTTTATTCCTCTCGAATGCACCACCAAAAGAAGAGGTTCGTTTGAAAAAGAAGTTTGGGGATGTCCCAAGTAACTTTGTCAGACCTTTTTCTCCTCCCAAGATGTCCCAATTGTTGGTGAGGACCCCTCTAATTCCAAACATATCGGTGGAAATTGGAAGGGGGAAACTTGACACCCAGTCCTTTTTGTTCGGTCTGTTCTGTGCCCTTGCTGTGAATCCCTTTTCCAGGATTGGTGGGTACCTGGAGTGTCTGTGCTGTATGATCTCTTGGAACAGGTTGTCCACTAGATACTATGGGTATTTTCTTTCTAGGAACAAGTTTCTGAGGTAAAAACCTTCCTTGATGAAAACCTCGTCCCTAAAAATGAGTCTGGATAACCGGATGAATTGTCCTTTTACAATATTCTTTTTCATGAAATGGGGATGCTGGCTGCTGAACTCTAGATAGTTATTCGGAAAGTGGGCTGCGGTAGATGTTGGAGTCAAACTGTCCGTTTTCGGCCTCTATAGTGAGGTGGATATCCAGGAATTGAGTGGTGGTTCCGATATGTCCTACCGTGAGGGTCAGGAAGTCCAGACTCTGGAAAAGAGTTTCCAGAAAATTGCTCAGAGAAAGTCTGTCCCCCTTCCAGACAAAAAAAGAGTCATCAATATAACGCCTGTACATTATGGTGTTGTTGAACCCGGGTAGTGATTCAACCTTATCCATTTCCCAGGCACTGAGGACTAAGTTTGCATATGCTGGGGCCATTTTGGACCCCATGGCTACCCCTTTCTGTTGGTGGTAAATCTTCCCGTTGAATTGAAAGAAGTTATTTCTTAATACTGCTTCTGTTAACCTGCATACAGTATTAATCTTAGTCCCGCTTAGGTTGGAGTGCCTGTTCAGGTACTGTCTGGTGAGGGTCATTCCTTTGGCGTGGGGGATGTTTGTGTAGAGTGCTTCTACATCTAGGGTGACCAGTAAATATTCCCCTCCATCCAGCCTTAGTTTGAAGATGTCATTTAGAAAAGCCCAGGAGTCCTTGATGTAGTATTTGCTGTTCTGTACAATGGGGTTAAGGATGTGGTCCACGTATTGTGAAATCTTTTCTGTTTAGTGTGTTGCCTGTGTACACATACGAAAAAACAACAATGTCACCTTCCCGCACTGCAACAGAACTGTCGGTCTACATGACCACTATGACTGCAACACAAAAAATGTAGTCTACTGTGCTTTCTGCGAACACTGTGGGAATTTCTATATCGGCAAAACGAACAGGAAGCTGAGTAGCCGTATTAAAGAACACACTGCAGCAATACACAAACAGGACAGTTTGAATGCCTTGGCTAAACACAGTACTATTTGCCCAAACTTCACAGGATTCAAATTCACAGTGCTGGAAAAAATAACAGAATTTGTAGGGACATGGACACATTCCTGCAAGTCCGGGAATTAAAATGGCAGATAGAACTGAGAGCTGATGTCTATCCAGGTCTCAACGACACTGAACATTAAATGTGCACTTAAATGGTATAGAGATTGAAATGTGATAGGGTTTGAAGAACTGTGCAAGAGGGTTTGAAGAATTGTGCAAGTAGATTTAATGTGTTTATGGATTTACAACTGTGCAAGTGAATATAACGTGTTTCCTCTCTCTCTCTCTCTCTCTGACTTTTGACTCCCCCATACCCCCTGCACACATGCTCCCACTCTCTCTACTTTGACTCCCCATACCCCTACACACATGCTCCCAATCACCAGGCTAGCCCCGCTGACCCCACCAACTATACCCCCCGGTCTCACATTTTCACGCAGCCATTCAAGGGGTGTTACCACCCAAACCAGCCCACGGGTGGTACCATCTGCACTGACAGTCTTCTGGGGGACACTGTTATTCATAGGCTCCTTGTCATGGGCAGCCCACTAACAGCCCCCCCTCAAGTCCACACCGCATTCCTCCCACTCCCCATCAGGTGGCATACCCACACATTTCTACACACACCGATGCCAAAGCATAGTAGGACTCTCTACCTGACTCCTCCACCTTCCTCCGTTCCCTTCTTTACTTACCTTTGAGGCAAACACTCATAAGTTATGTGTTTATATTAGAATCATCACAGCATGACTGTCATCTTTCCTGCCCCCCCCCAACTTTTTTTTTTTTTTTGCACACAATCCTTTTGCACACAGTCCCTTTTTGCACACAATCCCTTTTTTGCACACGATCCCTTTTGCACACAATCACTTTTTGCACACGATCCCTTTTGCACACTATCCCTTTTAGTATGCACACGGCACCACAAGGCTATTACTGTCTGACCAATTTGCCTTATGTAACTGCAATTGTAATGTTAATGAAAATGCACACAGCACCTGCTTGTTCACACTTTTCTATTGGAAAGGAACTGTTGTTAATTTAAATGGCCTGCTAGAACTAATGTATATAAAGGAAGTGAAAATGGTTGCTCATACTTATGAAACATGTCTTTCTGAAGAAGTCTTGATAATAGATAAGGGAAAGCTAAAGTTCTACAAGAGTTGTTGGTGTTATTTACTATTTTATTGAATGCTTTTATTGTCACGAAGTTCATTTCTTAGTTAAAGTTTCTTCTCTTCGTTCAATTTTTGAGTGCAGTTAATTTTAGTTATAAGTCTTCTACTCCAGCGTGACAGTATGGCAGGAAACATAGCACCCAACTCAGGCTCTAGTAGCCAACTGAAGACAGAAGCAACCAGGAGCAGGACACCAATTGATCCAACAACAGTTCTTACAAAATTATCGGAAGGAATTCGTTTGGCAGGATCTCTTGAGGACCTAAACAGCAGACCTTTAACACCTACAAATGAAAGGATCACCAGGGACCGCACTGAAACCCCGGACCACTCTGGACCCAGGGCCACAATTAACAACAGAACTGGGACAGAAATAAGGACCACACAGGCTCTTGACCTGATACTCACGCATGACGGAAATTAATCCCTTCCGTTGCCGGTCCAGAATACAACAGCACAACTGGAGTACAGTCAAAACAGAGGGTCTCACAGAGCCAGATCTCTAATTACCAGATTTGAGAGACTGATTAAAACCTACAAAAACCTGGAGCATGACAACTTCTATCTGGAAAGGTGTTTAGAACTGGATATAGTCCCACAGGGTCTCAGGTGTAACAAATTTCCTAACAGGACTACTCCAAACTCTCAGCTTCACAAAGAACTGGTCAAAATATATAATGACTCTGGGCTAGCAGCTATCAAAGCACTCATCCAAAGTAATACTGAGAGTATGGCCACCTACAAGTCTCAAATAGATGATCTGCAAACACACATCCTGCAGGATCCCACATTTATTGACTTCGCGGAAATGTGGGACAATGTACCGCACAAAATTACTAGGCATGTGGTGGCACTGATTGAACGCAAGAAAGGCAAATTGCTTAGGGACATTAAACAATATGAGGAAGGAAAAGCATACCCGATCAGGCCCACACGCTCCGGAGAAGGCCAGACAGATATCCCACAAACAATCCGTTGTCCACAACTAAATTAAGGCCTACGACAGAATTACAAGAACCCACAAATGGACCCAACACACCAGATGTGGATAGACTCCTCATCACATCCAGCCCACTAGCAGGGAGTAGTTCCCAGATGATGGTACATACTCCTGCTAGGGGACAGCCAAGACCAGAAATGCCTCTCCAGAATCAGCCGACACAGAGATCCAGACACCAGCGAACGTGACCACCACGACAACAACGAGGACAACAACAATACAAACCGCAGGACACCGGACAGTGCGACCAATCAAGAAAGGGTTTATCAGACCCCACAAATCAACGACCAGTCTTCCAATAACAGCACAAGTAGCAACAACAATGTTTTTTTATCTTCAGCAGGACTCACAACCAGAACCAGGACTTATACCAGGTTCAGACCTGGGGTTAATGAACGAAACTGGAACCACAACACCAACAATATTGAGGGAAGGAGGAACAACAATCACAGGGGAAGAAGGAGCGGGAGAACGGGATACAGTACTAGTATTACTGGGGTGGACCACCCTGATCACCCTCCCCATTCACTGATACCAGCACCTGATAGCACTGACTTCAGGTCTCCAGCAGGGGTAGGTGACATCTTTAACCTCACCACACGAGATTTCTCGGAAAGCCATCATAAGGTACTGAAGAAAGGCTTTTCTTTCATCCCGCAGAGAGCCAACACAGCGGATGTTATCCTGGACCTCAAGTGCTACCTGAGAAAGTTACAACTAAAATTAGATATACAACAATATGAAGAGGAAGAAGATGAGGAAAGCTCGGAAGATAACAACAGACCCCTTACCATGAAGAGCCTGTACACTCCTGCACTCTCCAACACACTGAGCCTCTTTGCAAGTACCTGCGAAAGGGATATCAGGAAACTCCTTTCTGATAAGCCCTCAGCAAAGTGGCACAACCTGAACAGGGAAGAAAGACAGGCTTGGAAGGAACTGAGTCAGGACAAATCCCTACGGATCATGAAGGCTGACAAGGGATCCGGGATAGTAGTGATGGAGCAGGAGATATATCCAAACACTTGAAGCATCCCTCATGAATAACCAGTTCTACAAAAGGTCAACATCAACCAGGTACAACAGAACTTTAAACAAATTGACAACCTACTGTTGGAACTGTACCTCAGGGATGAGATCTCTCAAGGCGAAAAGACTTCATGCAGGTTATGACACCCAGCCTTGGAAAATTTTTCGGAATCCCCAAGGTTCACAAGAACCCTGAAAATCCACCTTTCCGCCATGTGGTATCGAACCGAAGGACAAAAACAGAAAAGATTTCTGTCGTGGACCACATCCTTAACCCCATTGTACAGAACAGCAAATACTACATCAAGGACTCCTGGGCTTTTCTAAATGACATCTTCAAACTAAGGCTGGATGGAGGGAATATTTACTGGTCACCCTAGATGTAGAAGCACTCTACACAAACATCCCCACGCCAAAGGACTGACCCTCACCAGACAGTACCTGAACAGGCACTCCAACCTAAGCGGGACTAAGATTAATACTGTATGCAGGTTAACAGAAGCAGTATTAAGAAATAACTTCTTTCAATTCAGGGGGAAGATTTACCACCAACAGAAAGGGGTAGCCATGGGGTCCAAAATGGCCCCAGCATATGCAAACTTAGTCCTCAGTGCCTGGGAAATGGATAAGGTTGAATCACTACCGGG
>NC_056750.1:91272821-91285321 GCF_019279795.1 Protopterus annectens
CCCATCTCTCCATGGACAATAGCCTGGTACACACCTATGACCACCTGTAGCGATGCACCCCAGTACTGACACATGTGTACATGTGCATTGCTGAGGATAGCAGTGTCTGTGTGTTAGTACACCTGTAGTTGGGAATACCATGAGGGCCTTCACAGCCACCGCAACACCCATTGCCATAGTCAGATGTGGCTGCTGCTGTATCAGACATTACATGTAACCTGTTACGCTCCTCTCCCTAATGACTACATGAGCCTTGCAGTACCAGCACAACAGTGTTGTACAAATGGGTCGATAGGCATGGGATACCCATTGAGTTCTGGCAAGTGTGTGTATGTGTGCATGTCTGTATATCTGTAGGGTACAGCATTCCGAGGCCACATACTCCTATTACAATACACATTGCCACACAGTAGTACAGATAGTGTTGTTGCTGCCCATAGGTGAGGCATGACAATGCAACATCCTACTATGCCTGTGGCATGTGCATTAGATGCATATCCCTGTAGTACCACTGTTGGGATATACAGTGGTTTGTCTCGCAGTTGTGGGCAATGTGTGATGGTAGGTATGTCAGAGTGTCATCATGGGTTCCAGTGAGTACAATATCCACTGTGGGATGTGGGTGCTGTGTATACTGTCATTACACCATGGTACACCCGGTATATGTCCCATTTACCACTGTATGGTGACCACTGTCACCATCAACCATACAGGTAACTGATACCACAACCCAGCCCAGTTATGCATGTGCTGTGTGCAGCCTACCTATAACACATTGGACACACGGACAAGTTAGTTAGCACCAATATGTCCAGGTCTCTCGTATGTGTGTGCCTGTTATGTGTCTGTTAATCTGTATATGATGGTATGTCACACTATGTATTGTCCATATACAACCATTACATCCCCCACAGCCTATCTGAACCTTGCCAAGGCCTTTGACACCATCCCCCACTCTGGAATCATAAATAGACGTACTAAGCTGGGCATTAATCCCTACGTCACTCAATGAGTTGCCAACTGGCTTACTGACAGAACCCACACTGTAAAAGTAGCCGACTCCAAAGCCAGCTCCAGACAAGTGACAAGTGGAGTACCTCAGGGTTCAGTCCTGGGACCGCTCTTATTTGGTATCTACTTCTCTGAAGTACAGGCCACCACTAAGGGACTCTGGCTAACAAAGTTCGCATATGACCGCAAACTGGGAGCCATTATTGAATCCCCAAATTATGTGGATACTCTACAAAAGGGCCTTATATAAACAGATGCTTGGTGCCAGAGGCAGAGCCATGGGCTCAAGCTCAATGCCAAGAAATGTATAGCTATCCCCTTTGGGAAAAAAACATGTACCAGTGAATTACCACATAGGTGGCAGTACACTAAACACCGAAAGTGTGATAAGAGACTTAGGGACATAGGTGGACAGTGGTCTCACCTTCGATAACCACATCGCCACAACAGTCAGGAAATCCTTCTATGTGGCACATCTCATCACTAAGGGCTTTTCATCCAGAAAAAAGGAGGTCATTGTCCCACTGTGCTCATCTCTCATTAGACCTATTATAGACTACAATGCCCCATTTGGTATGTACCACTCAAGACATCTGCAACAACTGTAAAGGCCAAAGAAATACCTCACTAAAAGAATCACAGGCCTAAAGCAGATGCCCTACACTGACCGCCTTAAAAAACTCCAGCTATACTCTGTCGCATATCATCTACTCAGAGGTGATCTCTGCTTAACATACAAGGCCATGTCAAATCCAGAGCTGTTGGATATGTTACACTTAAAGAAATCCCAATCCCTCAGAGCCACACGCTCCAGTGATGTAAATCTTGACATCACACTAAACAAAACATGCTGGAGGGAAAGATTCCTGATTCAGAGACTCCCCAGACTCTGGAATAGACTGCCCATACATGTCAAGCAGAGTGCCTCTTTGGCCCTTTTCAAAAGGAACCTTGACGATTGGATGGGTGAAAGGAAATTCACCCCGGGGATCATGTCAGTTGCCCTGCTAGACAGGGGTCCAGGGAAGTAAATAGTGTGGGAAGAAATATCCAGGGAATTGTTATGGCTAGGCTTGTATAGGCCCTAGGGCCGATAGCCTAGTACCAACCTATGAATCTATGAACCTATACTGTACATGTCTGGGGATGTTCTTTATGTGACATGTAACCTAGAACACACCTCACCCTAAATACTGTGTGGTGTGTGCAATGAAAGCCACACAGTTCAGTAGCACTATATACCTAGGTAGGGGTCTAGTCCCAGTGTTGCCAAGTAAGAATGTGCATGCATGTGAATGGGTCTACATCAGGTTGCTGATTATACATGTCTCAGAGGGTCACCTGTCCATGTGGCACAGGTAATAACTGTTATACAAACCTGTGGGTTCAACTGTATCCTGGATATGTCACAGCCATGGTGTCACAACAGTACCATATACCTTGTGGAATATGACTGCAGACAATCCTCCTGCTGACACATGTACACCTATGACACAAATGGCTAACATTATGGAGACCACAATCACCCAGTGTTACCAACAGCTATAATGCATCATTGTTGGACAGCTACACTACCTGACATGTATGCATTAAACATTACTCCTGACAACATGTTACACTACAGTACATTGGTACACTGTAGTACAGTCACTGTGTGCATCAGAACCATATTTGCCTGTCCCTGCATCGATGTTATGGATGACAGGGATGTGGCACAGGTATCATATGCACAGGGTGTGCTGTTGGTTTGCCAGAGACCAAGGGTAGGACATACGTTTGACACCATGTGTGCGGGTGAGGGGTGTAATTAGTTGACATGGGCATGGTGATGTGGTGTGTGTTGGTATGGGGTTGCCCTAGGTGTGTTTGTATAGTGTGTGGGTATGCATGCACATAGTTCTACCATGTGGCTGTCCTATACACATGTTTTTTGGACAGCTGCAGACCATACCTGGCAGGGTGTGCAGTTCACCACCTCAGGCCATGGACACGTGGACTGTGCCTGCTAGGGGTTCCATGGGCATGTCCAGGTACAGGCCTAGATGCGCTACTCTCCCCTGATGATGACAGATATCCGCTGGGACCAGATCCCTCCTGGGACTGGCCAGGGCCACGTGCACATGGCCTGCTGTGGTGTGGTGTGGACAGTGCCCCCCTGCAGTGGTGGGGCTAGTACTGCAACTACAGGAGAACCTTGGTGTCCTAGCACATCCACGTTGACTGCCAGCTGTTGGTGTTGCTGGACTACATTCATGCAGCCATCAACGCACTCCCATCACATGTTCAAGCATGGACAAACCACAGTCAATGAGGCCCACCATCTCACCCAACCATCTATCCATGACCTCGATATGAGCACAGAGGGAACCAGACAGTTCATGGAAGTTGTTGCTTGCAGATGTGAGTGCAGCCCTCTGCAGCCTCAAGCCCTGTCTGGTGTACAGCTCCATACGTGCCTGCACCCCCATGACAGTCTGAAACATGCGCCTGGTGGTACCAGTTGTGGCACTTCTGGCAGGGGCATGATGACCTGCAGCCCTACCATGAGCACCCCGGTACATCTGCCTATGTGGTGCACTGGTAATGGGGTATGTATAAGCACTGTAACTGTGTGCGGGGTTGGGGTGGCTAAGAGAGGGATGTCAAATGATGGCAAAGTTTCGGCACCTGACAACCCCACCTGTGCCTCAGCAGTACTGTTATATGGACACCAACATCAGATTGCATGCAAGCGGTTCCCTGACCCACCTCGCCACTTGTGGGGGAAAACAAGAAATGCACTTTAAGACCTGTACAGCATTGCATAACAGTACACACACACACACGCACACACACACACACACACACACACACACACACACACACACACACACACACACACACACACACACACACATATATATATATTATGCATATGTCTGCATATATACAAACACACACACATATATGTATGCAAATACATGTCCCCTATATTACCACCAAAGTGCTGCATGCTATGTGTGAGTGAACAACACACATAGCAATACACACAGATATATACAGCTGTAAGTGTGTGCAACATGGACGGGTATGTCACATGTGAACCCCTTGCTGGGACCACATTGCCCTTGTCTGTGAAGTTTTTGTTGTTTATCTTTCGTACCCCATATATAGGTATGTATATGTGTATATATATATATATATATATATATATATATATATATATATATCTACATGTATGTCTAAAGATATACAGATACCCATATGTAGACATATATATATATATGTGTGTGTGTGTAGAGATATATTATGTTGTATATATGTGTTTTTATTTATATATATATATATATATATATATATATATGTATATATATATATATATATATATATATACGTCTACATATGGGTATCTGTATATCTTTAGACATACATTTATATATATATATATATATATATATATATATATATATCTATATATATATATATATATATATATATATATATATATAAAACACATATATACAACATAATATATATCTACACACACACACACACACACACACACACACACACACACACACACACACACACACACACACATATATATGTCTACATATGGGTATCTGTATATCTTTAGACATACATGTAGATATATATATATATATATATATATATATATATATATATATATATACACACACATATACATACCTATATATGGGGTACATTCAGACATCAGGTCCACAATCTCTAAGTCTCCTTCCTGCACAGATGCACTGTTCTGGCTTGCTACAACACAGACATGTGCCACATATGGAAATAGCCTAACATTAGGGGTGTGTATATATATATATATATATATATATATATAGGGCCAGATTGCAGTTAAGCCTATTACACACCTATGGCATTTCAGCATGCTACAATACATGTTAACCTGAATGTCCTGCAAGTGGTGGGCTCTGGAACCTATGTGTCCATTACTTCCACCACCAGTTATATACATCCTTTCCATTACACAACGCACACTATGTTGGCTTACATCTTGTCAGTCGGTGCTGCTCTGCACAGTTGATGCCTATGGCCCACTACCCACAGGGACAGACCCTATTGTCCATAGCAGTTGTTCAGCTGAACGTCAGTACAACAGCAACACCTGGTGGCACATATATATCATTCCACATCATCTATCCCGGTATTATGGACCAAGTATATATGCAGTCAATTACATGCATATATACTTCACATACCTGTTGTGGGAATGAGGTCTGTTGTTGATGATGTCCCTGTAGGAGTTTTTTTTCAACTTGGCTATGGCCTTAGACTGCTTCCTTTGTTTCTGTTTTTGGTTTGGTTGTGGTTCTGGTTTTGGTTCTGGATATATTTTCTGTTTTCTCTTTCTCTTTCTCTCTCTCTCTCTAGTAAATGGATTGAGCTGCTTGGCATTGATTGCAGCATGGCTTTTGTAGATTATACACATGATCAGGTGATGGCCTCTGCACCAGTCAGTGTCCTCCACTTGCTACCTGTTTGCAGCATGCTGTGCAGTACTCCCAGTTACCACTGTCATGGCAACCCACTACTATAAATCCCTACATCATGTGAGCATGGTTCCTTTACCTTTCTTGTATGGTGGACATCCTTCCTATCTGTGGACAGCAGTGTACAGATACAGATAGTAGGTAGTAATACCTCTTACAAGAGAACTTGCACACTCAGGCCAGCTACATATTTGTATGAGGTTCCAGAACTACAGAGTGTGAGTAGTGTTGTTGTATGCATTGTATAGTACCAGTGTTACAGGTTTTGTGTGTACATACTAGTTTAACATTGACTGCAGTCTGTCTGCATAGCTCTCAACTGTGTGCCCATCCACGTGATGGCCAGAGGTGTGCCTGTTATGTTTTGCCTGTCCACCACACAGGTCTTGTGTCAGATATATCACTGGCAGTGTGTGTGTTGAGTGCTATCAGTACATGGCTACATCCATTTGTGTTTCTGACTTCATATTCCTGACTAAGGGTATGTTTCAGACTATCCTGTAACACCAAAAAATTATTTAGTGTATGACAACTCTATTTCACATATGGGCCTGTGTTCCTGGCTCTGTCCTCCACCTACATAGGTTCATAGGTAGGTACTAGGCTATCAGCACTAGGGCTTATACAAGCCTAGCCAAAAAGGCCCCTAGCTTTCGCCACTTAAGAAAATTATTTTCCTGTACCCCTATCGAGCAGAGGCACAGAGGTGATCCTCAGGGTGAATTTTCTATTTCCCATCCAATCATCAAGATTTTTCTTGAAGAGTGCTAATGAGAAGCTTTGTTTGATATAGATAGGTAGTTTGTTCCAGAGTATGGGAAGTCTCCGAGACAGGAATCTATCCCTCCAGCATGTTTCTTTTTATTGTTTTGACAAGGTATAGGTCCCTAGAGCATGTAGCTCTGAGAGATTGGGATTTCTTTAAGTGGAGCATGTCCAACAGTTCTGGGTTTGACATAGCTTTGTATGTTAGGCAAAGATCATCTCTGAGTAGGCGATATGCGATGGAGTAAAGCTGGGGTTTTTGTTGGGAAGGTTGGGAGGGTGGCCTAATGGTTAAGGTATTTGCCTTACAAACATAAGGTACAGGGTTTGAGTCTCACAAGGGATGATTTGGCTAGGCTTAAAATGGCTCACAATGGCAGTTAACTTAGTAAATAATCTATGAATCTATGAGATGGTCTACATAGGGTATCTGTTTGAGGCCGGTAATCCTCTTTGTGAGGTATTTCTGCGACCTTTCCAGTTGTTGTAGATGTCTTGTGAGGTACATACCAAAAGGGGCATTGTACTCTATAATGGGTCTAATGAGTGAGGAGTAGAGGGAAACAATGACCTCTTTTTTCCTGGATGAGAACCTTTTGTGATAAGGTGTGCCACGTAGAAAGATTTCCTGACTACTGTGGAGATATGATTATCAATGGAGAGATTACTGTCCACCTGTGTCCCAAGGTCTCTTACCACACTTTTGGTGTTAAGTAGACTACCACCTATGTGGTAGCTCATGGGTAGAGAGTTTTTACCAAAGGGGATGACAATGCACTTTTTGACATGGAGCTTGAGGCCATGGCTTTGACACTGGGCATCTGTCTCAGTGAGGCCCTTTTGTAGGATGTCCACATATATATACATATATATATATATATATATATATATATATATATATATATATATATATATATATGTATATATTTATATATATATATATATATATATATATATATATATATATGTACATATCTATTTAGATATAAATATATATACACACACACATACATATACATGTTTAAATACATTTCCTGTACTGTTGAATGCCTGTGCTGGAAAATATGCTTGTAAAAACATCAGGATTACATATATCTGACATGGCTTAGTGGGAAATCACTTTGGCTATTGTGTGTAGGGTGCAGTGTTTGATCCTTGCAGAAGCTTTTTATTTTGTTGCTGGGCAGAACAAGGGCTGTTGGATATAGCGTGATTAAGGCACTTTTAAGCAGTTGTAAGCGGGTTTGTGCGGGTTTGCACGGAGGTAAGCACTGCTAGCTTCCGGTTACAGTTTCTTATACTCAGTTAGCTTCTTACCCCCATGAAAACAGGCTTAAACTGGCTTACTGCTGCTTAAAAGTGCTTACTCCCACTTACCCCTGTGCCAATTTCTTTAAAAGAAATAAAAAAGGGTTGATAGGAAAGTGGTGAAAAAGGGACACAAAGAGGGAAAAACAGTAGGGAAAATAGCTAGGGATGTGCAGGATAAGTGTAGGGAAGGTCCATAGCTGCCCATTTTTTCTACAGCAACAGCTGTGCATAAACACTGAATTTGGAAACAGATTTGGGCACATATCCCTGAGAGAATGGTGAGGACAACAATAATATGTTGTTAAGCCAGTTAGACCAGATTACATGTGTCCAGTGGACATGTGTGTGAAATGGACAGCTATGTATGGGGCGAGATTCTTTTTGGGAACAGATTGCCCTTTTTTTTTTCAGGTGAGATTGGGATGTTGGGGAGGGATAGTAGGTATATTTGGGGAGGTAGGTTGGGTAGGTTAACAGACAAGACAAACAAGATGCATACGGGGGCAGTATATGACACATGTGGGGGCTAAACACCTTCATGAGGAGGGATGTTGGGAAATCAGATGCCCATGAGCCCCCTAGTGGAAACAGTGGGACTGAGGTCTCCACCCATGGGCAGTCACCACTGCACCTTCACAGCCCCGAAGGTGGCTGTGCTGGGGGATAAGTAGGAAAGCCAGGCTGACCCTCTAGTCGCTACACACAGCCCTCAAGCTGGCATAGCAGATCTCTGACCTTCCTGCGGAGCTCGCTATGCACCATGACCTGGACCTGGTGACAGGTTCCTACCTGCGCCCGCTCCCAGGGAGGGCGAGCCCCATCCCCTGAGGTGGTTCCACCCGAAGGTGGTACAGGACCAACGGATGAGGAGGTCCCGGGTTGGGCCCCAGATGTGCTGGTGCCCAGTGCCATGGCCAGCTGAGGTGGGACAGGTGGGTCTGACGGGACCCGCCTTCCCATGCGTGCTATGGTGTTTACGTTTTATCAACATATGTGGGTTAGTAATAGCCAACACATTTCAGGATTAGGTATAACAGCATGCAAAGATATTCCCATTAACCCAAACACCAAATATGGAACAGTTGCATAGCAAACAGAACACATACATATATGGGACCACAGTGGTCATTACAACAGCATGCAGGTACATTGATGGCAGCATGCCAGCAATGTGGGAGTATTTCAACATAGCACATGCATAGAAACAGATTTAAATAATTATCAAAAAAAAGTACATATGTCCCAACATTAGAGTTAAGTCAGCACATACCAATTGAGTTGTGTATTTAGTTTATTGTTGCAGATATGGTGGGGGGGGGGGAGAAAGATGTCAATTAACAACTAGTATATTCCTGTAGTTCATATTACTTTCCTAGTCAGTGCTATTATCTGTACCTTACAAGTATTACTACACTAGCCTATTGCCTTAGTTTGGACAGTGGTATGGCTGTCGACAGCTATATACATGAACTGGTTTTACCTGCAGTATACACCTCTTACCTGGTATACCTGTGGAGGTATTGTTTGTTAACACTAACTAACTGTTTCTACACATACTCCCAGATTCCAGGTTGATGTTATGCACATACCTGTCCATCTCTTTATGCTCACACTCTGGGCATGTCTTGACCACATGCAGGTGAACCGGGACATATTTCGACTATTAACCTCTTAAACCTTGAGTGAATTGTACAATGGCAGGTTTGTTTTCATTGACATTTTCCAAATATGTACAGGCCTGACAGTCAGTTATATGACATGAAATGCTGCCTACATGTCAAAGATTGGCACACAGATATGCCAGGGGGACAGGGTGACAGCTGGCAGATATGGGCCGATTAACTGGACATTCTGGACATTTCTGTACACTTGTGGGGTATGATTCTGGATACATCTTACTGCCAATCCCAGGATTTGAACCATGGCTGTGTCTGCTATACATAAAACACTGTCCATCACATTTGAGTGTGCTATATAGATATTGTTGTGTATCTGCTATCTGATTTCTGTCTATAATTCTCCTGAGGTTTTACATTCTGACCTTGTAATTACAACATTGTTATACAGGATTTCCTAGACATTTTTATTTTGTAGCACAGTGTGGGTGACAGTGATGAGTAATACCTTATTATTCAGAGCAACTGAAACACTAACAGTGCCATACAGTACCAGAGTAAACAGTACCAGTACAGGATATCAATCTTTTATTTCTAGACACAGTGTTTGTATCTGACAGACCTGTGGGAGTAATGTTTGTTAGCTTTACCTGAATGTTCCACACAAATTACCAGATTCCATATTGGTATTATGCACATACAGCTCACTCTGTTACTGTACACACTCTGGTTATAGCTTGACAACATGGGGGTGTAGATGGGACATACTTGGCTTATTACTCTCATAACATTTTGGGGAGTTGCTAGAGTGACAGAATGACAGGTTTGTTCTAATAGATGTATGACAATCAGTTGTATTTCTTGTTTGCTGCCTAAACGTCTGGGATCATCCCACTGATTTCCCAGGGGGACAGGGTGACAGGCAGCAGATATAGGCCAATTTACTGGACATTCTGGACATATCTGTACAGTTGTGGGGTATGATTCTGCATACAGCCTACTACCACTCCCAGGATTCGAACCATGGCTGTGTGTGCTAAAATACAACAGCTCACATCTCAGCTAAGTGTGCTATTTAGATTTTGTTGTCTGTCATTTCACTGTTTTCTGTCTAAGTCTCTCTCAGTTGTACTAAATGACCTCTTGGGATTACAACAGTCATATACAGACATTCCTACACATTTTATTTATGTAGCACAGTGTGGGTAACAGTGCTTAATACAACAGTACTATTAAGTGATTGCAAATCTACATTACCATATGATACAAGAGTAAACACACTCAGTCCAGCAGTTAGACCTTTATTGTCAGGCTATTATGCTTTTATTTACATACAACCTATATGAGACTCTTCCTGCCATATTCTCTGGTGTATCCAGTACATGCCTTAAACAATACAGGTTTTATACAGGCAATAAACTTACTACTACTTTTAGATTTATTTCCTATCACAGTACATGCAAGAGTATTACTAACCTGCCTCGTATCGCAACCACTCCAATCTACATCCATGGGCCTCCTGGTTCATAGCCCGCTCACTTGCCACTGTGAAAGACATAAGGAATATTTAGCCATACATGAGCTGGCAATTATTAAACAAGTAGTTGAGTGATACTTACACATGGCTGGGACTTCCCCTGTCCTCCTAGCCTCTTGGATCCACTGATCCAAGAGATCCCCCTTTCGCTGCTTCAGGTCGGCAAAGTGATGCCTGACCTGCTCACCAGTTCAGGGTATGCCAGTGGCACAAGTGAGGTCATGGGTGGGACGGCGCCAAGCTTCTGCTTTGTATTGGGAACCCTGGGTACTGGCCTTGCAGCAGTCTCATGTCATGGTCTTTCACAAGGAGTCCTGCCATGACCCTGGACTCCTGGATGCCCCAGCGCTGCATCCAAAAGTGCACACCCTCTCCTGTTCCAGACATAGTGCCTACAAGGGGAAGCTATAACCAGTTATGAGATGTATTCCTGCCTGTTGGGTTTAAATAGGGCCAGTTTCCCACACTTTGCCATGATTGGATGGTTTTGAAAAGGCTAAGCTATGGGCAAACCTGCTTACCTAAGGTTGGTATTGCTTAATAGAGGTATACCAATGGGCAGATTGAGTTATCTTGCCTACACATTGCTTACACCTACTAAGCTGGGCTGTGCAATGCTTAGCGTTCCTTAATATTTAAGTTGCATTATATTTGCATTGTGGAATTGATTTATTATTCATTACATGTTATATATGTGTTTGGTATCAATGATTCATATGCACGTACACTGTATGGGGTCCTTGTGTTTATTAGGGGATTTCAACACTTTATTACATTGACACCTCACATCTGGGCTTAATGCAGTACTCCAGTACACATATTTATGTCCTGTAGTTAGTTATACAATATACAACTGTATATATATTCCTTTCACATGTTCAGTTTATATTTCCTATGTTGAGGATGTTTGGTGATACCTCAATCTTATATAATGCTGTGATGGCTTAGTGGTTAACTACTGTGACTATAATGTACAGGGTTCTTGGTTCAAAACCTAAAAAGGTTGTTTATTTTGTTTCTGGCCAGAACAGAGGCTGATGCATACAGAGTGCTTAAGGCACTTTTAAGCAATTGTAAGCGGGTTTGCGTGGGTTTGCACAAAGGTAAGCAATGCTAACCTCTGGTTACATATGCTTACAGAGAGGTAGCTTCAATATTGCTTAACCTGTGTGTGCATCACTTACCCCTGTGCAAACAGGCTTAAACCTGCTTACTACTGCTTAAATATGCTTACTCCCGCTTACTACTGCATAACTATGATTAGTCTTGCTTACTAGTGCTTACACCCGCTTGCCACCGCACTAATTTAGAGAGTGATGTCTAATGGTTCTTGGGCAGATTTGGCACCTGTATGGATTTATCATTCATTACACATTTCACTTTCCATTTGTATGCCTGATTCCTGTGTACATATACTGTATGGGGCACTTGTAATTATCTGTGGACTTTGCAACATTATGACAATGACACCTCACATCTGCATTTAATGCAGTACTCCAGTTCACAAATATATGTTATGTCATAGGTTATGCAACAAAATAAATTGATCATACAGTGATTTGACATGGAAAATGGATTGTACTGGAGTGGGACTCGAGCTGAGAATGACTGCTCGTAAGGTGAATGCTCTGCCCACTACATTATTGTTGTACTGCTTCATTTGCATATATCTTGATTTTTATCCTCTTGTGCTATTTAAGCTGCATTAACTGTGGCTAAGCGATGGGCAAACCCGGACAC
>NC_056750.1:91290321-91392022 GCF_019279795.1 Protopterus annectens
GGGATGCCTTATATACCCTCCCTGTACAACAATCTACATTTATTCATTTATTCATGTACAAAAATCGAAATTTATTCATGTACACAAATTGACATTTATTTGGTACTTTTCCGTTATTGGGCAACAGTTCTAGGTAACGCGTTAACAGTTGTGTGAGAATTCAACATAAACAGTGCAACAAACATTTCAACTTCAAAATATCTACACCTTGGCTTTCACAGTGCAATATTTCATGCTTAACAGAAAGTGCAGAAAAATCTCAATACATGTATATTGGAGGAGGGGAAAAAACAGGTGAATAACTGCCACTTTTTGAGTGGTGATGCTTTCTTTATTCCTTATCCAAATCATAAGTGAAGAATGATGGAAAGTTATAAAATGAAATCTGGGAACTAGTGGCTTTATTTTGTAATTACCCCTTGATAATGAAACTTTACCTTAATACAATAAAGTCAAAAAACTGACAAGAGCTTGCTGGCAGCTGAAAGCAGAAGCAATCCATTCTGTTGCCCCGATAATGGAAAAGTTATTTGAATACAGTCATGTCATCTTCTTCTTCTAGAACATTGTTATAAGTCTCTAACCCCCGAATTCTGGCCTGAATTTCTTGCAACTCCATTTCCTGTAGAACCATTGGCCCCAATCTGTCATGCCTAGCAAGAGAGCTCTCCTTAAATGAGCACTGCTTGTCCATGTAGCCTACTCATAGTACATTGGCAACACAGCTGCCAGTGACTTTATCCCATGCATTCTTCACCCAAGTCAGGACCTCTTACAGGCTAGGCTTCAGAAAGTTTCCATGCTGATTTCTCTCCATTCTATTTTCATTGTAGTCATTGAGTTCCATGTCCAACTGGTCCTTGCATGGCTTGCTTATTTCAATATCAAGAGTCTGGAGATAGGCAGTCATTCCTACGGGAATCATGATTTGATCTATTCTTCCCTGTGCAAGGAAGTTCTTCATGTCTTTAGCGCAGTGAGTGCTGGCCGAATCCCAGACTAGCAGACCTCTTTCTCCACCTTGCAAAACAAGTGGCAGCGTTACATCGACCCACTTCCTTATAACTGCTTGTTTGCACCAGGATTTTTCAGTTTCAAGAGTGTAAATGCCTGAAACACGTTCAATCTTATCTTTCTTGCCCTTACTAATGATTAGAGGTGGGGTTTTCTTTCCATCTAAATGAATTGCCAAAACACAGGTAACATGTGCACTTTTGTAACTAGTGGAGGGAATGTAGATTGATGAGACACCCCTCTGATCAACTGTTGTTTGAGATCCTTGGCCCATAAACATTGCAGTTTCATCCATAGCAATCATGTTGGAGAGTTGGTATTTAGAAAAGTCGATGCCATCAACAAAGGACTTGAATGCAAGTGCACGTTTAATAACTTCAGTATCTTCCAGCTTGAACAGTGTTGTTGATCTTCTTAGAGACAGTTCATATCACTGAAGGAAGCCATCCAGCCAATGTTGTGATGCTTTGAATTCTTCTGGGGATATTTCTAACTGTGGTGCCATTGCAAGGGCAAATGCTTGAATATCAGCCCTGTGCACAACCAAAGCCTTTGCTCTCCTGTTCGCAATCCATTCACAGATGATGTCTTCCAGCTCAGGAAATAATGATTGCCAACCTGATCCACACTTGCACTTCTTAGCATTTCCCTTGTCAGCCTGTTGACTGAGGTTATCGTATGCTGCTCCCCATTTTCAGACCATTTGGAGATCCACCTTCTTCTCTTTGCAGAAAGCCATCAGATTCTTTCTCCTGGAGTCCTCCATGATTTCTTTCTTGTACTCAATGGAATAGCTCTTTCTTTTTCCACTCATCTTGTCTGGGGGGTGGTTAATTGAAGACTTACGAGACAGGAGTGTCAACACAAAACAGTTAAGAAGACACAACCACACCCATTCGTTATCAAGTGTGCACATTCTATGTGCATTGTCTGTACTTTGACCAATTAAAGTACACTTGCCAGTGTTTATGGACCAAGGATCTCAACCGTCAAGTGTGAGTGAGGATTATGGTTACAGTAAGAATTGTGGAGGACTCCTGGGGAAAGAATCTTATGACTTTCTGCAAAGAGAAGAAGTTGGGTGTCCGAATGGTCCGAAAATGGCGAGCAGACTAGGATAACCTCAGTCAATAGGTGTCAATAATATTATTATTTTATAATTTAACAAGTCCATCATGTGTTGCTGCCGATCTTAATTGAGGCTTATTTTTGGGGTAGGGCTTATATTATGCCCACCTGGAAAACCATGTTAGGCCTTATTCTCTGGTTAGGTCTTATTTACGGAGAAATGTGGTATATATATATATATATATATATATATATATATATATATATATATATATATATATATATATATATAGTTATATAGTTGCACATTGTTATATGAAACGTCTCTCTAACATTGAATGTTGCTTTCTTCAGTTTTGCTGGCTTGCGAGTGCCTGTGTGTGTGAGGTCATTGTACAGCAGGGGCTGGACATTTGCTCCTTTCTTCACTGTTTTGTGATCTCAGGGCTTGTGTATATATATATATATATATATATATATATATATATATAATTTGCAGGGAGTGTGGGAGGTACATGGGGGGCTTGCTCACTGCATACATTTTTTTTTTATCTTTTTAGATCAAAATTTGTGGATTTGGGATTTTTTCTTTCAGTGTTGTAAACATATTAATGTGTGACAAGCATCATAATGTATAATATAACTACCTTGTATTGTAAGCTAAAAAAAAGAGTTGTTAAACACTGATTTATATTGAAAAATAAGGCTGCTGTTCTCAGGCTAATTCAATGAACTTGGAAAACATTTCTGACAAGCTATATGAACAGGTGTAATAGGAATTTATATGGCCTTTGCTGACAACCCTTAAACAGACCCTCAGTGAGTTGTCTCTACCATTGCTTTTATCCTTGCTCATTCCTCCAAACTCAGCATCAGTACGATAGGATAAAACATACTAACACCTATATACTACACTATTAAAATCTATACCTGATAAAGGATATATTCTGTATCTGAGAAAGGTATAAACCTTATCAGATCTCTTCATCTTCTCATCTTGGTCTTACCTCAATACCTATACTTTTGATGTGTGGGTGTGAGTATATATATATATATATATATATATATATATATATATATATATATATATATATATATATATATATATGTCTCTACAAATGTAAATGTATAAATGTATTGTGAATGCGAATGTATATGAAAAAAAACTTTTTAGTTTTCTCCTAATTATTCGTTTTACTAGATGCATCACAGGTTGTGTAAATTTTCATTTTTTTACTACTTTACATATTGTAACACCTAAGCATGTTATTAAGAATGCTTAGAAATGTATAAATGCTAAAAGTGTAACATGGAGCTTTTCTCCCCGGGCCTCCACTGAAAATGGACCTGTGTCCTGTCATGACCCTCCCGGTTAACAAATGTAAAATAAATAAATACAATTTTCTGGCTATCAGTGATCGAGATGTAAATTTATATTGCAGGACTCTTGAAAACTGATCACATAGATAGTGAGATACTTTCATATATGGTGAGTTGTAGTGTAAATATTGTTATGATTTTTTTTTTGTTCATTTGTTGGAATTACATACATCTTGTTAATGGCTGGGAGACTTGTTTTACTCAAGTTGTGTCATGGAAACTTCAATTAATCTTCTGGCAAATTTGACTGATATGTGATACTCAGATATTTACTAGATGACATGAGGTGCCTCTTGGCATAAGACAAAAACATTTATTTTTAGTTCAAGAAGGTGGTGACACTGGGACCAAATTACAACTGAATTTGTAAGTGAAGTGGAAACAGTTAATCCTGAGTGTTGTACGCCCTGCAGTTATGCAAATGTTCCTAGTGGGAAAAAAAACATATGCCAAATAGATTCATGGAAAACATTTGCAGAACACAGTATGATGTGAACTATAATTAAGCATTTCAGTTTTCTAAGAAATCCACTAAGTAGTCTAAAAGGAACACAGAGTTTTGTTTTAATTTTCACCCACAGCATGAAGCATACAAATCAGTGAAGAAAATGGCCAGCATCTGTTGTATTTCAAGACAGAGTACATCTTAATAATTTCTGGGAAATAAAGATGCTTTGATCTTTATACGAAAGTCTTTCTGATCCAGTCTCCCACACCAACCATGTTTTTGTCTCACAGATTATTGAATCGCCCAAGAAGATACACTGTTGATGTGAGCTGTTTATTTAGGTAACAAACTACAAATTTTCACTTTGCAATTTAACACCTAACATTAGTGTTGGTTTCTTTGTGTGTTTTGGTGGGCTTTGGGGAAAGTCTCAGAGTGCCTATAAAATAAAGCAATGTTTCCTTTCTTAAACCCAGATTGTGTTCAGTATGTTTTAGGATACGTAAGTATAAACTAGTTTTGCACAATACTCTTTACCACTTGTTATTAATGTCTACTCTTGTCAGACTAAAATAAGCATTTAATAATCCACACCAGCACACATGCATTGAGTATAGAAATTTGGAGTTAGGAGTGCAATTAAATTTTAGAAATGAAATACTGTATGTTATTAGTAATATTCTAAAACATGGATACATTCAAACACAGAAGTATATACTGCAACAGAGTAGGAGTCAGGTGGTAATTTTGTTTTAAAAAAGTGGGAATGGAGAGTATTACAGAACTTAATTTTAAGACTGCATGCTCACTAGCAGCACCAGACCTAGGACTTTGGATAACTAAATGGAAATGGTGCATACATGTTGATTCCCCTCAAATAATGGCACCTCACTGAGAAGGAAACGCCTGTAAGAATAAAGATGAACATCACAAACAATGGGGCTGTGTATTCAAAATGAGTGTATGGAGGAAATGGTATGTAAAGGGGTATAATGGTGGCAGACCATATTGCATCTTTAGGAGCTCGGACATTAAATGTTATATTACTTGTAACTTTATCCAGACAGATGGAAGAAAGAACAATGCACTACAGATGTGCAACAAAGAAAAGCATTCTGGACAACAGAACAACAGTGCACAACATAATGTCCAGCATGGAAAATACATCACTAACTTTTCCCACAGTGGAGTGCAAATGAATATGGACAAGCAAGTATCTTACTGTGCACATGAGAAGAATAGTGGTCAGTGTCATGTGACTATAGCACATGTGCACAGTGTAAGCAGTGTGTTATAATGGCAGAGACTGAAGTACAAGAGTTTGAACAAAAGCTTAAACATATGAAAGGGGGTTGGATCAAAGCCCTATTATAGGGCTGCCTTTTCAATACACCCCCATCTCCCCACAATATTAATGCAGAACATTGCCATGGACTTGGCATCCACATATGCTGAATGAGTGATACATGATAACAGGAATGCAGAAAAGCCATAACAGCTGGGACACCTCATGATTCCACTGGCAGAGAAGGACTGACACAAGGAGAGACATACCAGATATGATGTTCCTGTTGTTGCTTGGCTTGGAGTCAGGCTACATGATAAAAGCAATGACCTTTGATCTATGCCTCAGAGTAGACTGGCCCTCTGAAATCTGTGGCAGATGCTTCTGAAAGCATTTATATTATTGATGCTTCCTTGGCGATTAGAAGCCACACCTGGCACTTACTAGGCACGGTCACAATGGCAACAATACTGTATAGTGCAGTGGTGGATACACACATGGTCACAACACCAGCAGTAATGCATGGTGCTGAGGTGGATACATGCATGGTCACAACACCAGCAATGGCGCATGGTGCCGAGTTGCATACATGTGCCATCACAATGAGCAATACCACAACATATTTCTGATGAAAGCATGCCTGCTGGTGACAGCTGTTCTAAGATATTATTTGCATATACTGGTAAACATATTTTACACCATACTTGCAGCTATGGCAGGCACTGCATACCTGTTATAGGTAACATCAAATCAACTTCACACTGTATGTGTCTTTTTTCATATGGCTTCACTTGTAAGGCACACCCTCTTATTGTTGCCCTTTGAACAGCCACCATTTTAAAACGTGTTCTTAGATGTGTTTTCTTCTGTGCCTAGTACTATACTCAGAGTGTTACCAATTGTCTTTTTAGAGAAAGAGTGATTTCTATCCTCAGCTAATAACATGGGATTAGTACTAGGCAAATGATCAAAGTGACCATAAGATGCCTAGCCATATATATCTTTAAATAGACAAACTTAAAAGTTCTTGCCACTTTTTTCATACATTTAATAGTGCTCATCTCCAAAATTGAGCAAGGTATTACATGGTAAGTATCTGCCCATCCAGTTATCAAGACTAGCATTAAAAGTAGCCAAAGAAGTACTTTGTTTGACCTGTAGTGATAACTTATGCCATAGGCTAGGAATGCATTGAGTCAGGAATCTATGTCTCCAGTGAGACTTGTTTATTTGTTGGTGCAAATTTACATCTTTAGTGTGGGTGTTTGTAGAGGCACTGGTTTTGCAAAGAAATAGGAGGTCAAATAAGTGGGTCTTTCATGACTCAAAAAGGGATATACAGGATACCTTGCAGCAACCTGTAAGCTGTTGAGCATAAGGATAGTTGTGCTAATCCATCAGGGTAGTTGAAAGGTTTCAGAGCTTTAGGTTTTTCGATTGGAACGCTTTGGGGCCTTAACAGTTGAGCAATATGGTTGAATTTGTACATAACTAAGTGGGCATTGTATTTAGTGATGGCTCTGATAAAGGAAGAGTACAGAGGTAGGATGACATTTTAGGAACTTGAAGAATATTTCCTTGAAATTAACTGGGCCATATTGAAGGATTTCCTGACTATGATGGAAACATGATGATTGAATGAAAGAAAGCTATGCAAATAAGTGTCTCGGTCTTTTTTGATGTTATCTGCCTGAAGACAAGTACCATTTATAACATATGCAATGAGAATAATCTTTCTGCCAAATGCTAATATGCTGCACTTTTTTTTTCATTTAGTTTGAGACCATTTTTGCTACACCATTTATGTGCATATCCCAACTCTTGCTGGAGTTGTTTTGGATCACTGGATGAGCGGATAACAGTGCTCAAATTGAATAATTAACAGACCTGGACAACTACACTTCAGGGATATTGGCTTAGATGTCTAAAATAAATGCCAGACAGGATCCTGGACTGATCACTGTGGCATTCAACTAGTTACAAAATTTATATTCAAAGAGGGGACCAGTAACTTTGGCAACTTAGGCTATTTTGGATAGCCAGTTTGCATCCAGTAGATAATGTATGGGTTTACGTTAATACTTGTCTAATTTTTCAATAATGCTAGCATGGAGGATAGTGCCAAAAGCATTGGCCAGGTTGAGATATGCAGCTTTCACAGAATGACTGCTGTCCAGATCCCTGAAACCTTTTTCAAAGAAGTTTACTAGGTCTCAGAACCAGGGTTTGTCATTCACAACACCAATTGGTATCTAGATCAGATAAATTGCCTATTTCTGTATAAACAAGTTTGGGTCTATATTAGATCACTGAACGCTTAGGTTAGCAAATGGTGATTAATCGACCTCATGTAAGCGAAAGCTTACAAAACCGAACTGTCAGAACAGCGATTTTTTTCCAAGGGAAAAAAAATTGCTGTTCCACAAAAAAAAAAAAAAAGAAAACACTTTAATACAAGATATTAAGTGGGGGGGGCTTCACCCCCACAGCCCCCATACTTAAATATACCAACTCCAAGACCGCACTACAGTGCCGAAAATGGCAAACTACCGAAGCGGCCAAGCGAATTCTTTCAAAGGGAAAGAATTCGCTTGCATGCCGCTTCGATATTTTTCCATTTCAGCGTTTACAGCTCGACCAAGTCTCATTCGCTAACCTTCATCTTCGATCAGCTGATAGGAACCCACAAGTTCAACTATGATATGTTTCATAGTTTTACATGTAAGGTTTTTCAGGCTGATGGGATTATAATTACCTGGGTCTGTAGATGGGTGACTCTTGTATAGGTGAGTCACAGTGACTATTTTTCCAGGTATCAGGAGCAAGCTTTGCAGGTAGGCTGAGGCTGCACAGTTTCGGTAGAGGATCATTTACTGCATACCTGGTACTGATGAGAATACAGCCTGGAATGTTGTCTGTTCCCATGGAAGTATTAGTTTTAGTCTTTAGCCTGTGGTAGACAGTCTATGACTTGTTCAGAGGTGATTACAGGGGAAACTAAATTCTCAGGGATAGTGGAGGCAGCAATGTGGGATGGAGAGGTAAAGTTAGCATTAAATCTGTTTGCTAATATATTGGCTATATCCTTAGGATAACAGTAATCAATATAATTGATGAACTCAGTGCAGTGTTGGACATCATGCCTTAATATTCTGACATAACTTAGGAAAGATTTCTAGATTTCTTTGGAATCTGTATTCACCTCTCCATATGCTCCCCAGAGTTTACCAATCTGTTATTACTACCTTCTCATATGATCACCTGATTTTTACATTTTTCTGATATGACTGTGTTAGGGTGTGTTTCCATTTCTGTTGCTTGAACTAGGGCTGAGGCATTTCTTTGACTTTACTCTGATTCTCATTTTTGTAGGGATGTAGTTAAGGGACGCAGAACTCTTAACACACTTAAAGGACAGAATAAGCTTATTTCTTTCTGCTATCAATCAAGAGGAATTTTTTCATACTTCAGAACATTTAATCTATATGTCATTTTGTTTGACTTTCTATAATTTTGCTTTTTCTGTATAATAATCACTTTTCATTAGTCTCTGTGACTTTCCAATGTTTATTGCTTATTTTCTTGCTATTGTATTTTTATCCTAGGCTGTGGCTGAATTGGCTTTGTTGTGATCAGTCCACTAACTCAGTCAAAAATGTCAATAAATAAGTAAATCATCAGTTTCACTGAGTCATGGGTGGATACTAGGTAAATGGTCACCAAACCATTAACAACATAGTCAGACCAGTCAGCTTCAGTAGTTATGCCATTCCTGGAAGTAGGTTACACAAGACAGGCCCAGGGAGACTGACCATCCATTCAGTTGTCTGAGTTAGTCCTGAATGTAACTAAGGTGCTACTTTGCTCAATGTATATGGGTAGTTTACTTCATAGGTGTGGAATACACTGGGATAAGAACCTGTTGTGTCAACATGTCCTATTTGTTGACAGAGACTGAGATCATTTGAATATGTGTTTGAGGAGCTATTAGTTCAATGAAGATGTAGTCATACCTTTCAACTTCTTAGTACAAGAAATCTGGAGAAAGCCTAAAATAATGGAGGGATAAAGGTCCCAAAATAGGGATATAGCTTAAATACTGTTCTTATAAACTTAAAAAAGTTGCTAGAATAACAGAATTTGAGATAGCATGCATTTTTTGAAGGTTATGAATTCTGAATCTGAAATTCATATAATTATTTAGTGACTTTAATCCTCAGTAATTTGCCAGAAAATCACAAATTTTATGAGGAACAGGCCAAAAAAAACGAGACAAAAATCTGGACATTCTGTGAAAGTCTGGACAGTTCAGAGGTATGCACAGTTCAACACTGAGCCTGTAGGAAACAGAATACAGATAAATGGGTACTAGTCAGCCTGAATAACTAAGGGACTTGTAACCTGTGACTTTTTTGGTTAGGAACCCCCTGAAGTGTTGATAAATGCATACCCAGTGTGGGTGTTGTATTCTATGGGGTTTACCTGAGAAGAAGGAAAACCCACTTACCTGAATCTCTAAACACCAAGATGACTTCACTGAAACCACAGTTTAACGAATACTCGGAACACCGGAAAATACTATGGGATAGAAACCACTTGGCCACCTTTTTTGCCTCTTTCCCCACTGTAGTGCAATCTCGCAGTTGGTATATTTACTTAGGGTGTGTGTGTGTGTGTGTGTGTGTGTGTGTGTGTGTGTGTGTGTGTGTGTGTGTGTGTGTGTGTGCGGGCACAGCCACCCACACAGCCCACATGGTTGGGTGTGATTTGCTTTGGTGTGTATTTTTTTGTATGGATGGACAAGTAGTTAGTTTCCCTGAGTTCATTATCAGTGTTCTGAGTGTTCATTAAACTGTGGTTTTGGTGGTCATCTCAGTGTTTAGAGATTCGGGTAAGTGGGTTTTCATTCTTTTGAAGTAGATCCATTCTATGATGGCTTAGATAAGAAATGGATAAGCAGAAGTAAGGCTTGCCTGACTTTGGATAATACATCTTTAGTATTAGAATGAGACAGACAGAAGTTTCTAACAGGAGAATAAGGAGTCATTCACAAGGGTGCCCAGATTTCTGACAATAACATTTTTAAGGGGTGTGTCATATATGTGGTATGAAGAATAATTAATGTTATTTAGTTAGCTTATTAATTACGAAAATAAGCCATATTAGACTTTTTGGCATTTAATTTGTGGCCACTGTTCTTGTACCAGTTGTTCTGATAGTCCATTCTGTCTTGGAGTACCTTCATGTTGTAGGGTTTTTAAGCAACAACCCCTAGATTAGAGTCATGAACAAAGTTTGTTAAATGGAGACATGGGATATTGCCTGCTGATGAGAGAAATAAATGGCAAAATGATAAGGAGCCAGCAATGAGCTTTGAGGAACCTCACTTGTGACATGTACTTTCTGAGGGGTACTTATGACTCAAGGAGGGAAGTTGTATCCAACAACCAGTTTACCATTCATCTTACTACACATGGATTAATGTTTACATTCACTGTTTCGTCAATGATTCTTGCATGTAGCAAATGTCTTGCATGTGCACCCCATGACCACCATCAGCTGCTTGAGTTACCCTTTTAAAGGTTAAGAAGGCATAATTAACCTTTGAATAAACTACCTGATGTTGATTCAGAAGTTAGAAACTGACCTTGTAGCTTTATGAGTTCAGAAATAAGTTCCTTACCTTTGCAAACAAGGCTGGGGAAGACCAATGAGTGTATAAATACCAGGGTTAGAGGTTGGGCCTCTCCTATGTCTGGGCACCATGATGGCAGTTCCACAGGTGTTACGGACATATCCCACTGCATGACTCATGATAGAGTTTTAACATTGTGTCACTATAAAGTGCAGTTGGTGATATTTAGGTTTACTGGTGTAGTGTTAGAGCCCATGGTCATGGTATTCTTTGTCTTGGAAAGGGTTGCTACAACTTGTTCCATAATGATCTGGGGCAGGGGAGTGTCAAGAAATAAGGAACTGGGGCAGTTATGATGGTAGGTGAGGTAATTGCAGTACATTTACCTGCTAGGATATCTCTGCTAATGAGAACAGAATGTTAGTATCCTTGTGAATGTATTCTGAACTATGGTGGACATTGTCTCTTAACTTGGAAATATGGATAAGGAATTTATAATTACTTTTGGCATCAGTGGCCATTGTGAGTTTATAATCAACTATGTGCTTTCTGAATGGAAACTGTAAGGTCTTTTCTGGCATGTTTGAGTGGCTTCTTAAGATTGGGAGTATGTGACCCCTATAAAAATGTGCCACTTTTTTCCTTTTGTTGTAGTTTATTCTACCATAGGACATTGTTTAAAAACTTCCAAGTATTTGGCATGGGTGTGTACTACGTTTTCTATACAATTGTTTAGGTAACAGTAGAATTTGGAGGTAAAGCTTTGGTGCTCTTTACATGGTTAGCCTGATTAGGGGTGTAGTAAAAATGTAGGTCACCGAGTTGCTACAGGAGGCTTTTGCTTTTTAGAAGTCCCTGACTACAGATGTATTTGATTGTAGAGGTTATCTCCTACCATATGTGTGAACATCACAATTTGTGGTCTGATTTGATGATATCTGTCGAGTTATACAAGATATGGAGCTACATTATTAAAGACAAAAGCCAGGATATTGTGTCACCTGGTAGGGGGACTATACCATCTCCTCTGAGTAGTTCACATTTGCATAGTTAAGGAAGCACTGGACATGCTTTCCACTTGAAGTTCAAGTGAACCAGTTTATTGCTGGATAAATGAGGTCACCTAGAATAAAATATTAGGGTTTATGGGAATATCGTTTATGGCATTAAAGAGGCAATCATGATCTCTAGGCGACAAGAAGGGACAGATATAGCTGGCTATAAAGTAGTGGTTGAGCCTGTTTATCATGACTTGAATATCCACATTTCAAAATTAAGGTCATAAGGAATCTGCCTTGACATGAATGGGACTAAGTTTCATACTCCAACACAGTTGCCGTCGGAATGAAAACATGATTGATGCTAAGCTCAGAAATAGAGGGTCTGTTTTCCTTTCACTGAAGCCAAGTGTGTTGTTACTACAGATATGTGGTGCTTAACAGAACCATCTTAATGTGTTCAAAGTTGCAATCTGCTAGGGGAAATGTTGCATAGGTGGACTCTGCTAAAACTGCATTATAGAGGCAGCAAATGCATTAGCCAAAATGCAAAATCTCTAGCAAGGTGGGTGTAGGCCGCCCATTGCAAAGCAGGATGGTGTGTTTATCATTTCAGTCCAAATAGACACAGACTGGATCTTACTGTAAACACAGAAGCCATTGTTATTGTTTTTGAATTTTGGCAAGACTTCACTCAAAACAAGCTTCTTGCCTCTGACACATATTTAAAAAGGTCAGTCATATCCTTCGGCATATCTTTATGGGTGGAGCACCTGAGGTCATTCAACCCATGTTGGAGAAACACAATTTAAATGGTGCTGTAAGAACAGCAGGTAGTGAACTAAAATTCCCTGGAGTAGCTAGTTTGCACTCCCACCATGGGAACAAATATCCTAGATCTGGTACTCACAAATATGGCAGAGGGTTTCTAAGTGTGATGTCCTCACTGGTAAGATCAGATCACAAGGCAGTCTCCCTTGAAATAAAGGTAAAACCTGACCCCCCACCTAACTCCAAAAACTTTAAGAACATTTCTAAGGCAAATTACCTCCCATTAAGTGACAGCCTAGTTAGTTTCCAAGTTCTCCCAAACCCAGGAAATACAGAAGCCTATGCAGAGGCATACACAAAAACCCTGTACCACCATATAAGCAACTGCATAGAAACAGCAGTACCAGACTGAAATAAACCCAGGACAAACCACAAAAAGAAGCCACCCTGGTAGACCGTCACATTATAGGCTGTACAACTAAAGAAAGAAAGTCCTGTCAAAAATAAGAGGGAATGTGCACAACAAAGCAAAAAGTCCCTCATTTGTCTAAAGTAGTCAAATGTCTGAAAGCTGACTTTGAGGTAAAAATAGCCTCCAAATCAAAGGATAACCATAAGGCATTTTTCAGTTATGTCCGCAGTCTTAAAGATAACACCCAATAATGTACGAAATTAGTTGTAGATAGTATAACATAAACTCAGCCAGAAGATATAGCAAATCTGCTGACTGTTCATTTCAACTCAAATTTCACCTCCCCATCACCCCGAGTTTTCCCCCCAAGAAATACGCTCCACCATTCCTCTGCCAATTATCACCAAAGAACAGGTTGCCAGTGTGCTCTCTAATACAGCTTCAATGGGACCAGATGATATGTTAGGTTACCTCTTAAACACCTTGAATTGGGACCTATCAAGCCCATTAAGATCTGTATTTAACCACAGCCTCTGGACTGGCTTTGTCCCAATAGAGTGCAAGACAATACCAGCAGTCATCCCTTTGTAAGAAGGGGGACCATCAACTGACAGAGGAAATTGCAGACCCATAGTTTGACCAGTATTATATGTAAGGCCATGGAAAGAATAATCATGGACCTGATAAACAATGACATATGAAACCTCTAAACACTGGACCCAACCCATTTTGCGTTTGTTAAGGGCAGGTCATGCCTACTAAATCTGGTGGTCTTCTATGAGAAAGTCCCTAGCAAGAGGCCAATTACTAGTAGTGTGCCACAGGGCTCAGTGCTGGGACCACTCCTGTTTGGAATATAATTCTCTGAAGGCAAGGGTAATGTGGAAATCCTCTGGATGGCAAAGTTTGCCAATGACTGAAAGCTGGGGGCAGTCATTGAATCCCCAAATTATGTATATATCTTTAAGGAGGGTCTAAATCAGATGAGTGATTGGTGCCAGAACCATGGCCTAAAACTAAATGCAAACAAATGCATTATCATACCATTTGAGAAGTCAAGTTCCCTTACAAACTAGCCCTTTACTCTGTCTCCTACCGACAATTAAGGGGTGAACTATGCCTAACCTACAAAGCACTCATGATTCCACACCTGATGGAACTGCTACACAACCTTAAGACAAACAGCACAAGGGATAGCCAATCCAGGGATCAAAACCTAGTCGGTGACTCAAAGAAAATATGCTGAAGACACAGATTTGTCTCTCAGAGATTACTCCTATTTTAGAACAGACTTCTTATTCATGTTAAACAGAGCCCTTCCCTGACTTGCTTCAAATGCAGTTTGGATCAATGGATCACAAATTTGCACCTGGGGTGGCTCCTATTCCCGTATGGGCAGGGACATTTTGTAAAATATTTAAGGCATGGGCACAAACCTATACCATCCTCTTGCCCCTAGGGGCCATATATTGGGTAAATTGGGTTATATTGGCTAGGATGGCCATATATTGGGTAAAATTGGGTTATACTGGTTAGGTTTATAAGGGCTCATAAGCCATAAGCTAGTAATCTCCTATGACCCTGTGTACCTATGATAACAATTATCTTAACAGAGCTGCAAGGAGGGAAATACAGTGCAACAGGTAATGAAAAGGATAACAAAGTGAATTTGCTTAGGTCATTTGGAAGTACATTTCAGAAAGATGTGCATGTACAACAAAGCAGAAATGATGGCAAGGTAAAAGCAACCCACCGTCAAAAGAACTTCTCAGTGCTAGCTCACTTCCATCAAATAGTTCAGAACACTGTACATTTGCCTTTTCTCAAGTCAAAACATGCTAAACAGTTCTAAACTTAAAAATTGCTGTCCCACAGCCCAAGTCTGAATCTTAGATATGAATAAGGTACTTCCTAGTGCTGTGGAGGATCACATCTGTAGTCACTTCCAGTGAATCACTCTTAGGTGAGCGACATCATGCAATTTTGCAAAAAGAAAAAAGCTGTGCAGTGCTGCAGAAATGATCAGATTATGCATTTGGGTGAAGTTATCATTAAGCTGATGGTTTTAAATAGATGCAACAATGAATTGCAGAGGACACCACACTAGCTCCCTTACAATTGCTTGAGAAAAAATTGCTTAAGCATCAGTAGCACAAAGAAAAAAGATGAAACACGTAACACTGAACTCTGTTTCCATAGGAAATAATTGCCGATGTAGTTTATAAGGATGTGCCGACAATGATTCATTTACTTTGCAAGATTTCTTTCTTCTTTAAGTTGGTGTGACTGTGGAGTTGGTATATATAAGTTCAGGGGTGTGTGGGATTGCACCTCACATCAAGGAGTGCAGGGGTGCTTACCCCCTGCAAAAAGTAATTAAAGTTGATTTTTTGACCTTTTGTGTTTCAGGTATTTGTTTTCTTCCTTTCAGCTTGCTGGCATTCAGGAAGAAAGTGTTTGCTCAATTTTATGATGGCCTTTTCTTCAGAGGTTAGTACTAGACTAAGTGCCCTTGTAGGCCATTTTTTTTAAGCCAAGCCAATTGCCCCATGTCAGAATCAAACCCTGCATCTGGTGTTCGTAAGCCAGACACGTTAACCATTATGCCAATCTCCTACCCTTCCATGATAGCAAAATCATATAAAAAAAACAAAAAGACAAAAAAACAAAAAAACAAAACAAAGAAGTCAGTCTCACATACGGACTATGTCATTAGATAAATTTAAATCTGCCATTTATATCGAGCTTATTAAAAAAAACTGTTTCGTGATAACACAGAGAGACTACTGCACATCTAGCATTTGGTGAAAGCAAAGAAAAATGTAAAAGCACCTCTTCACTGCTTTACTAAAGGAAGCCGATGTAGTTTATAAGGATGTGCAGACAATGATTAATTTACTTTGCAAGATTTCTTTCTTCTTTAAGTTGGTGTGACCGTGGAGTTGGTATATATAAGTTCAGGGGGGTGTGTGGGATTGCACCTCACATCAGGGAGTGCAGGCGTGCTTACCCCCTGCAAAAAGTAATTAAAGTTGATTTTTTGTGTTTCAGGTATTTGTTTTCTTCCTTTCAGCTTGCTGGCATTCAGGAAGAAAGTGTTTGCTCAATTTTATGATGGCCTTTTCTTCAGAGGTTAGTACTAGACTAAGTGCCCTTGTGGGCCATTTTTTTAAGCCAAGCCAATTGCCCCATGTCAGAATCAAACCCTGCATCTGGTGTTCGTAAGGCAGACACGTTAACCATTATGCCAATCTCCTACCCTTCCATGATAGCAAAATCAAATAAAAAAAACAAAAAGACAAAAAAACAAAAAAACAAAACAAAGAAGTCAGTCTCACATACGGACTATGTCATTAGATAAATTTAAATCTGCCATTTATATCGAGCTTATTAAAAACAACTGTTTCATGATAACACAGAGAGACTACTGCACATCTAGCATTTGGTGAAAGCAAAGAAAAATGTAAAAGCACCTCTTCACTGCTTTACTAAAGGAAGCCGATGTAGTTTATAAGGATGTGCCGACAATGATTAATTTACTTTGCAAGATTTCTTTCTTCTTTAAGTTGGTGTGACCGTGGAGTTGGTATATATAAGTTCAGGGGTGTGTGGGATTGCACCTCACATCAGGGAGTGCAGGCGTGCTTACCCCCTGCAAAAAGTAATTAAAGTTGATTTTTTGTGTTTCAGGTATTTGTTTTCTTCCTTTCAGCTTGCTGGCATTCAGGAAGAAAGTGTTTGCTCAATTTTATGATGGCCTTTTCTTCAGAGGTTAGTACTAGACTAAGTGCCCTTGTGGGCCATTTTTTTAAGCCAAGCCAATCACCCCATGTCAGAATCAAACCCTGCATCTGGTGTTCATAAGGCAGACACGTTAACCATTATGCCAATCTCCTACCCTTCCATGATAGCAAAATCAAATAAAAAAAAAAACAAAAAGACAAAAAAACAAAAAAACAAAACAAAGAAGTCAGTCTCACATACGGACTATGTCATTAGATAAATTTAAATCTGCCATTTATATCGAGCTTATTAAAAAAGACTGTTTCATGATAACACAGAGAGACTACTGCACATCTAGCATTTGGTGAAAGCAAAGAAAAATGTAAAAGCACCTCTTCACTGCTTTACTAAAGGAAGCTTTTGGATATCTGACAGACTCTGGTCATAACCTGCCATGTTAAGATTTCTCAAGTAGTTCCTACGTACCCTGTTTCAACAAATCTCTGAATTCATAACATTCTTTAACATGGCTGCAGACTACAAGAAATCCATGCTGAGATCCCTGAACCATGACTAGTATCCAGACATCCTAAAGTTTATAAACTTTACCCATGATTTCATTATGAAGAAGGTAAACATTAATCATAAAGGGTATCACTCATTGTGTAGCCACTGTTATACTTTTTTGGTTCCATACACCACAAATGTATACCCTGACTACTTAATGTATGGGTTATTTGAATATAGTGTTTCTGTGATACCGGTCTATGAACTAACTTTGAAATGCCTGGTGGACTGCTAAATGGCATGGAAATTTCAGCATAGGAATGTGCCATGCGTATGGACTGCGTTATATCTGCAATTATTACTGTGGTGATGGTTCGACAGAAATAAGAGCAGGAATACAGCAGAACACCACACAGCTAGAATACACAGCAATAGTGAAACAATTTTACATTAAGCGGAGCTGATGTATTTGAATAATGGATTAAGGAGGGTCTTGTCCCTTGTAGAAATGCTTGTTTTTTAATTTCCTTATGTTTTATTTTTTGATGATAATGGGTGTTTTCATTTATGGTATTGATTTGCATGTTCTTGCCTTTGTCATTTCATCACAGATCCAAAACTTAGTGCAGCATACATGAAGTCAAAATGATATACTTTTAATGATTTTTATATATCTAAATACAAGTGTTCACAGGTATAATACAGTTTGGGGGGATGAAAAGAAAAGCAAACTGCCTGGGGACAAGGAATTAGATAGGGAGAAACACAGATCACTGAAAGTGATTATTATTACCGTTGGCAGATTTGTCATGAGGCATTGTTTTATTGATTGCATTTGTTGACTGGGAATGGCACAGAGTGCCCTTTTCTGCAGAGACCCAAAGAGAAAAGATCAAAATGATACATATTACATAAAAATGTATTCATGTGTAGAAAAAAGACAGCATTTTACAAGTGTAAATATAGTCTAGTGAATAGTTTAGAAAAAACAGCATTTTGCAATTGTATACATAGTCTAGTGAAGGGCGGCCAAAGTGGTGCAGTGGTTAGCATTGCCACCTCACAGCAAGAAGTTCACTGGTTCAATCCTCAGCTGGGGTGCCTTCTGTGCAAAGTCTTCATGTCCTCCCTGAGGTCATGTGGGTTTGCCCTGGTTTCCTCTCAAAGACATGCTGTAGGTGGATTGGACACTCTAAATTGGCCCTAGGTGTGAGTGCATGCCTTCTGTGGAAAGTCAGGTGCCAGGCTGGCAACTCAACACTGTAAAACTCCACTACCAATCATGAGCAGACAGGTGATCTGTTTTGGTGACCCCTGACTGGGAAAAGCCAGAAGAAGATACATAGTCTAGTGAACAAAAAAATGTTTGTAAAAGTTTATACATGTATAAAAAAGTCATTCATTAGTATTTTGAAAAGTCTGTACAGCAATGGAGTCATTGCAGATAATACAGTGACACACAGAGTCTGTCCAGTCCCTTATAGGGATAAAGTCCTGACTATAGCCCAACTCACCAGATTCAGTTAGTGGCTCAGAAGACTGATGGAACTGCAGGGAATGTATTGGTGTGGCCATCGCAGGTGGGAGGGTGCTTGTTGATATGCTCCCTAATGGGACGTATCGTCCAAAGAGGGGAGTTGCTCTTGAGTGCAATCAGTGAGCATGGGGTGGTGGGGGGATGGAGTGGATAGGTCATAAACAAAAATCTCTCCAGACAGAAGCACACTTGAGCCAAGTCCCAGGATATCCTATGGATCCACTACCAACTCCATCAAATACAGAGTAAGTACAGGGTGTTAGAAAGTAACTGGTAGACCAAGAGTGAATATTGGGTACTGATGGGCCCAGCCATAACAATGAGGTCCAGGGAGAACCAAAAAAAAAAAATACAATAAGGTATGGATGCAGATTATTGTTTTGAGCAAAGGAAAATGATGTGCATAATTTAACATACAGATAAAAAATTTCACTGAACCAATATCATTGTGTGTATATATATATATATATATATATATATATATATATATATATATATATATATATGTATTTATATATATATATATATATATATATATATATATATATATATATATACAGACATATATTTCAGTGGACCAGTAGCATTGTATATTTCAGTAAGCAGCTGCATAATAAATACATAAAATTGACAAAGTTGCAGAAAAACAGCATCCTTTTATGCTTTATTTTTTCCCTATGGTCAGCTGCTGGTGTACTTCCCTGAAGACCGATTGAAGAAGAAGGACTAGAAGTGATTGAAAGGGTGAGGATGGAAGAACATGAAGGCATACAATAAGGCACAGATACAGCCTTATTGAAAAGGTAGAAATATGTCTCTAAAGCAGGGACAATCCATTTGAGAGGTTAAAGGAGATAACAAGCCAATTATCACATTCAGGGCCTGCTTTAGATTAGATGGGGCCCTGAGCAGAGTTTGAGGATGGACCCACCCTACTCAGCATAGATCAAAGTCCCTTTACACATTGGCTGCTTTGTGGGCTGCCAGGCTCCTCCATAGAAGCTTTGACGTCCTAGATATACTTGAGTATATTTAGAAGTCTTATTTTTGAAGAAGAATATTTTATGGACTTGTTTTTATTGCTTACCACCCAAAAAAAATGGTGATATTTTCACACATGCAGTCTGACAAGAGTGGCCTATCATAAGATAAGCACCCCCATACACATATCTGTGCATGTGTGTGTGTGTGTGTGTGTGTGTGTGTGTGTGTGTGTGTGTGTGTGTGTGTGTGTGTGTGTGTGTGCAAACACCGAATTGCACACCCTTGAACACACAGACCCACATGTAGACACACTCTGCATGCTTACCTACAGGCAAATTGGAGAAAAATCAAATCACCTATTGAGTGTTTTTAGATTCTTGCAGAAAACAGAACACCCTGGCAAATTTCATACAGACACAGTGAAGAGATGTTGACTTCACACAGTCAAAATGTTGTCTGTCTCTTTGTTATGTTAATGAAACAGAGACTAGTTTCAGCCCACTGCACTGTTGTTGTCAAATATTCCCATTATGATCATTCTAATAATATATACTTACAATCTCTGAAAAGGTGAAATAAAATATCCATCAACAAAAGCTATAAAGACTGTTTATTCACAGTCCTCTGCCCCCTTCCTGCATGTACATGCACGTATGCATGTGCACACCTACACTGCCACTGCTAAGCCAGACAAGTGATCTGTTTAACTGTAATTAACTGAAAGTAGTGGTTATTCACTTTTATCAAGAGACTGACACAATACCTATCAAATACAGATGGCTTTGTGCATCTTAGATGTCTAATTCTGATTTAAGACATAATACGGTAATGTATTTCAACTTGCTTCACAACTTTTCACATTAACCCTCAACAGGAGTCTAGGAGATATATTTTAATGCTAACATTACAATATTCTTATCTCTTTCTGTATATCTCTGTTCCTAACATTTAGGGCACACAGTTACCTTTCTGTGGAGTATTCTTGTGAATAAGTAGTACTAATGTCTCAGCATGCCCTCTATATCCTAATGAATGGATTTTGTGACTTGGTTATTACAGTCTTGGGAAATTAGACGTATGGTTAACTTACCCATGTGACACCACATTAATATTCCTGTGATGACCCCTCTCTGGGCCAGTAATCAAGGAACCTGAATCCTCACCACTGACACTTGAGAGGGATGTACACTTGTAATGCAAATGGATACACTCAGTATTTCCAGATGTAGACCTCTCTGTATCAAGCACAATTTCCCTTAAGAGCACACAGGGAACACACTCAGCCTGGGGTCTAGATTTCTCTATATCTGTCTCCTTCTAGGTCCCCAGTAAGATTCCCCACTAATATAGCTGTAGGGCTAGGTCCTCAGCTGAGTGCCCAAGCCAACACCTCCAGCACTCTTTCTTTACACCCAGTGCTTAGTGTCCCTACCCCAAGTAGCTGACACACACACACTCACACACACACACACACACACACACACACACACACACACACACACACACACACACTGAGAGATTCAATTTTTCACATGTACACACCTGGAAAAGTCTGTCACAGATTTACCTGCTGTGTCCCCTACTGCCCAGAGTATAAGGCAGTTATCACCACCACTAGACACTCCACAATCAGCTACTCTAAGGCCCTTAACAAAGGGTGTCCAATGATACTTTGTAATACTAATACTAATACAAATTACAGTAGTTGACCTAGATGGCTAGGCCTTCTGAAGTGGCCCACACAGTGTCACCAAATAAATATAAGCAGTCTCAAAGCTTAAATACTTTCTACAAGCACCAGCCACAATAAAAGTTTTAAATGTATTTAATAATAAATAATAAAAGAGCATGAAAATACTGAATATGTATTCACAGTAAACCACAGAGTTCAATTCACAGGAAATATTGAAAATATCATTAATGGACAGACTCAGACAAATAAAGAAAAAACAATATCTAAACTAAGCTTCACTGCATTCCTGACTGAATCTATGAGAATTACTATTCCCTAATAATTTACCTTATAGAGCAAGGCACAATGAAATATGTGAGCAGTCTTTCTAGTCAGGTTCCCAAAAACAGAAGACTCTATCCTCAGAGATTACTCCATGTAAAATATAATATCCAAGATGGCTTGCATAATGACCTCATCTGGTCACTTGACTCTAAGTTCTCACAGTAATCCTATTTGAAGCTGAGACAGGAATTTAGTAAAAATGGCTACAATATACATCTAAATGTTTATAGCAGTGCCTGGGGCTTCCCCTCTTTTTACTGAGCTAATGAACAAAGGCTTATTCCAGACCCACCGTCTCTGGTCCTATTTAGTACTGTTGGGTACTGTTTTAATGGTTTAACAGCTCATTTACATTTCCCTTATTTTCTTAAAGTAAGCTAGCTGGTTAACATGTGCTGTCCCAGTGTCCTCTGTTAAAAAATATACATTTAATTCAGTTACAATAATACATGTACATTTTCTTTTCTTTCCTGCAGGTTGCATTGTTGATTTTAACACAAGCAAACTTCACAAATACATTTTCACCACAAGCATCTGTACAAATCAGTTTGATATACAAATGACATATAATTATTTACAAAATTCCAGCTAGCTCTGTTGGCACAAGTCATACATCCACTGCCCTACTTGTGGCATGGCTGGCAGTACCTCCTATCATCACAATTCCTACTATATTTTATTATGAATCTAAAAAGCATTCTAGGATGCCTTGAAAAGTATATGTAATTGATTTTTATATTACACACTGGCAGTCTAGTGAAAGCATCACATGTTACTGCCTCATCTGTGACAGATACATCTACTGATGTTTCCCTGAAGTAGCAATAAAAGCAGTAAAGTAACAGCTACATTCCATCAGAGCATGAAATCTAACATAAGCTGTGACAACTGAATCCTCAACCTGTTTCAGTTGTCCTTGGTATGCATTGGTCACAGATTGAGAAGCCATCATCAGATCTACACACAGTAGACAGAAGGCCATTTTTGTACAAAAGAAGGAAGACCAAATAAATAAAGTCCACCCAGATCATTGTGTGCAGGGAGGCAAGGGAGATGAAGATTATCTTAACTGTATTCTATGGGTGCCAAAAAAACAGAAAGATAGAAACAGCCCTCTGGAGCCACAGCAAAAAGTATGATTTAAAATTTTACTTCATAGGCATATAGATTATCAAAGTAACTGCAGATTCAGTCAGGCAGAAGAAAAAGATGCAATGGTATTTTATATTTTTTGTATGCTCACTTCATGCCTTCTTGAGAAAGATGATTAGGGTCCACCATTAATTTGTTTTTTTTCATTAATTGGGAGTCCAAAAGAAGGTTGTGTTGCTGGAAAGTTGTCCTGTTTGCCATGTCTAGCTCTGTTTAGATTATCAGCTTGTATAGGAAGAGCAGATGAGGGTGTTACCTGAAGAGGCAGGAGGGTCTAGTTTCTTGGAAATACTATATAATACATTTAAGATTGAGGGATCCTTTTTAGTATTGACTGATATTTATTTGGTAAAGTACCAGCATAATGGCCATTGCATGTTACTTAGCAGGGGATTTTTTTATGCCTATGCATTTATTTTATTTATTTATTGACATTTGATTACCGGGAAAGTCCGACTGGGTAGGAATCTGGGGATAAAAGCTCCAAAACATTACAAAACATTTTAGGAACAATAATATTACAGTCTTAAAACAACTACAGTTTAAATAATTATACCAAATAAGCCATAATATGAAAGCATTCATTAAGAATATATACAAGTTATATAATAATGATTTAATAGAGAAATTTGATAGAGAAATTAAAGGTAAATTAATATAATACAAAAAGGAATTCAAAACAAAGTGAGAGAAAAGCAGGTTTGTGGTGTATTTAGAGAGCTAGGAGAGAGAGAAACTGATAGAAGTAAGAAAGTGAGTGAAGAAAGAAGTGTAAGGAGATATAAGGTATGAATATGTATTTATTCACATTTAGGGATATAATTTATCCTGGTGTTGAGCAAGAACAGAGCCAGCTTTTGGCTAGGAAGTCTTTCAGAATGGTTTTGAAGGATGGGAGGAAGCACCTAGAATTTCCTAAATTCAGAAATTCTAGATGTGCAGTGACAGGAACTTTAGCACTAAGCACTCTGGTATGGCTTATTTATAACTCGAGAAAGAATAAATGACAGCATGCCACTGAATGGTGAGGGCTGTGTTGATAAAATCTGAGCTGGCATAAATCCTATTAATGTAGGTCCTAAATAATCTACTACTGAGATTTTATGAACCAAACAGTGGTGCGTCTCCAAAAGTCAGTTTCTTACCTTGAATAATTAAGAGACTGTGTCCATCTGAGTCAAAGCAAGCTGCAGATTGGTGGGGAAATGCTTCAGCTCAATGTGCATTACTTATGTTAGTATATTTATAAAATTTGCACCATAGTGTAACATAGATAAGCTGCTGCTTTTTTATTTTTATCCAAACATTTAATTAAAATATGGAAATAACATTTAATGTAATAAAATTTTACTAAGATCTTATAACAGACATGGCATAACTAACAACAGGTGCATAGCAAAATTACATTCACTGTGGCATTTGAGAGGGCAATAAAAGTTCTGTTGCTATCTTTGTCATATATTGATGTGAAACATGAGCTAGCCCAAATACTTTGTTGAAAAGCAGTAAGGACTCTAGAAAAATCATTGCATCATGTAACAAGACAGACATACAAATGTTGTCAGTGTTCTCTATGGCTAATATTTCCAATAAAGAAGGCCATTATCTTTAGACATCAATGTGACTACATTTAGCTGTCTGATTCACTAATCTTAGAGCAGGTACTCCTTCCTTACCTCATTTTAACAACAAGATATTGCAAAGGCACTTTTGAAGGCATATCTTTAGGTTGCAGAATTGGATATTACAGGCTGAGATGCACTGATACCAAAGGTACTATCATATTTTCCATCACACGATAGATTGCTTCAAAGAGAAATTTTCAAAAAAAAAAAAAAAATAGAGAAGAAGGCCTTATGGTTACCGCTGTCAGGGGTAATTCGTTGTTTTAGGATGTTTTCACACATGCAATTAATGCAAGTCTTGCTTATGCTACTTATGTTTCAGTTATCACTGCATGCTGTAAGAAAACAAAACCATTAACTGTCCCCTGTCAAATTCTTTCTCAGTTGAACTTTCCGTCCATAACTTTACCAGAGAATATGAGTAATTATAGATAAGGTAGTATGGGGCTAAGCGCTTTCACACTATGGATACAGGGGGGTACTGTTTGCAAAATGAGCTTTTTTGTGTGTATTTCATTAAAGCACTGAAGTGATCTTTGGTATGTTTCATCTGAAGAGAAGACATTTATATATATATATATATATATATATATATATATATATATATATATATATAATATTATATACACACATATAGGTTCATTGGTACTTACTAGACACTTGATTTACGAGGATCTGAGGAAGCCTAACCATGGTACCTTTTGTAAGTAGAGAAATATGGTTGAACAAGGATATATTGAGACATTTATGTGTCTCTCCTATCCACAAGGGACAAGGGTGTTAAGCTGGGGGTGAATTTATGGTTACCCATCAATTCATCCAAATTACATTTGAGTAGAGTAAGAGATGCACTTTGCTTTATGTGGAGTAGAAGGCCATTGATTAGAAGAGATATTCTCTGTGTTTATGATACCATTGGACTTATGAACTTGAAATATGTTTGACATAATATGGTCTGTTGAACTAAGCAAGGCAGAGGTCACCTCACAGTATTCTGTATGATACTGGGAAGCTGGACAAGGCTTTGAGATGGTCTACATAGCTTTACAATTTAGGGACTTGATTTCTTTTTAGTGAGGTAGTGTTGTAGCCATTCCAGCTGTAATGTGTTTGGAGAGGTACATACCAAAATGGCTATTTAATGACCAGCTTAATGAGTACCAATTCCAAATGAATTATTACATCCCTGGATCTGGATACTAAACCCTTAAATATAAGCTATGCAATGAAAAAGAACTTCCTTACAACAGTGAATACATAGTGATAAAAGGACAATTTGTTGTCGCCTTAGGTACCTAGATTGCTAACTAAGGGATTCATTTTCAGGGTGGGTGTTGTCAATGTGATACTTACAAAGCGAGTCATACTTGCCAAAGGATACAGTTATCCATGCCTTGACATTTATTTTTAGAATATGGTTTTGATACCAGCTCTTTGTTTTGGCAGGCCCTCTTGGAGTGTCTACTGGTGAGTTTATGATGGCACCATGTTATATCTAAAAAAAAAAAAAATATATATATATATATATATATATATATATATATATATATATATATATATATGTGTATATATATATATATATATGTATATATATATATATATATATATATATATATATATATATATATATATACACACACACACACACACACACACACACACACATACACACACACACACATATATATATATATATATATATATATATATATATATATATATATATATATATATATATATATATATATATCATGTCTATACATGACTCATAATACTGTCTTAGGAGTAGCAATGACCAGATACTCAATAAGACCTCATTTCACAGTAGCCACCTGTGACAAATCCTTTAAATTATCCCCTATAGCATGGTATGGTTTACTTCAAGAAATTAATGCATTTGACAAAGTTATTGTTAAAGAAGAAACTGATATCACATCTGGTGCTACAATACAAGTATGATTGCTTTAGTAATGTTAGTGAACTTCAGGCTTTTCTGAAATACCCTGAAGCTATTATCTTAAAGTCTAACATGCCAGTGTTTTTGAGTAACATGTTATCATACTTGATTATTCAATATTTTATAGAACTTATTACATTAAAAAAGCAGTAAGTTATATGTTATGATAGTTGGTCTATGTTATACTGTAATTAAATATACCCCAGGATTCACTAATCTTCCATGCAGGAATGCGTTATTCCTGCATGGAAACGACCGCATAAGTGCAGCACGGCAGCGCACCATGCATATTTATGAAGGCATGCTGCCTGTGCTCCTAAACTAACACAGAGCCGTGGACGAGTGCAGGGGGTGTGTCTGAGAGCGGAGCTCTCACAATATACATGCCCCTGCACTCAAGAATTGCCGTTCGGCAATTAAAATGAGCAAGAACGCTTTTAGCACCCCAAACACATCTGGATAGCTGTAAAATGTACAAATGCATGTAGAAATCCACAGCAATATGTTAAATCTGTCCCTCGATTTGTTCCCCCATCATTTCAGGGTTTGTCCAAAGTTTGCACTCCAAGAGGTTGAGAGGTATGCCCACCATGAAGCAGAAAGCTGACAAAATAACAGGTGTAGCAGTAGCAGGGATATTTGTGAAGGGTATAGATAAAAGAAAACTACAAAAATTTTTTTTTTTTATAAAAGTGATAAAGTTTAACTGTAGCTGCGCAGGTGTGCCCGTTGCTAAGCTATGCACAGTCCAGCTTAAACAGCACAAGAAGTTAAATAGCAAGATTCAGTCAATGGAAGCAGTACTGCTATAGTGTAGTGGTTTGAGAGTGGGTGCGAGCAGTCATTCCCGGTTTGATTCTCACTGCAGCAAATTCTCCTTTTACATGTGAAAGCAATTCATAAACAATTATTTTGTGTATAACTTACTAAATAACATATAGCTGTGAACTGGAGTATTGCATTACATCCAGATGTGAGGCGTCATTGTAATAAAATGGTGAAATCGCCAGATAAACAGAAGTGCACCATACAGTATACTAACACATGAATCAGAGATACTAAACAAATTTATAATATGAATGATAAATCAATGCCATACAGCAAACAGTGTGTAAAATTAAAAATAAGCAACACTAAGCAGTGCACACCTCTTTCTTATCACCCCATTTTCTTTTCTTTTAAAGAAATTAGTGCTGGGGTAAGAGGGAATAAGCACATTTAAGCAGTAGTAAGCTGGTTTAAGCCTGTTTGCATGGGGATAAGCAATGTGTACACATAATAAGCAAATGTGTGGCTAACTCTCTGAAAGCATATTTAACCGGAAGTTAGCATTGCTTACCGTCGAGCAAACCCACGCACAACTGCTTAAACGTGCCTTAGTCACTTTCTATCCAACAGCTCTTGTTCTGCCCAGCAACAAGATAATAAGTCTTTGCAAGTCTCGAACCCAGGTCTCTACCCACCATAACCACAGTGAATTACCACTATGCCATATGCACTGCACCAAGCATTGAGGTATTGTTAAACATATCATGCAGCACAGTCATTCAACATTAGGAAAAATATTTTTATATATGTAGATGTATGCATGTGTATATACAAATATATATATATATATATATATATATATATATATATATATATATATATATACAGACATATATATATAATCTGTATATGTAGACATACATATATATATATATATATATATATATATATATATATATATATATATATATATATTCATATATATATTTATAACTAATATATATATATATATATATATATATATATATATATATATATATATATATATATATATATGTGTGTGTAGTGCAATCGCACATCGGAATCACATTCTGAACCTCTCACTGCAAAAGATAGTAGTACCTATAGATATGTAGAAGAAAAGTAGATGTAGAGGGTGCACAGTATACCCAACAGCCATAAGTCGTGTATTTGCCATCTGTTAAAATGTCCAGTGTGTCACTCATTCCCACAAATGATAATATTTGCATGAAACATATACCCACACACAATACAAAGGACATGACACCACACACAATGATGCATACACAGAAACATTTATTTGTGTACTATTGAATTGTTTATGCCATTTATTACAGCACGTAGGTGTTTGAAATACATAATTACCGATTAATGCAAGTCTGACATAAAACAGTTGATGCAAGTAATGTGAAAAATATAACATACTATGCTGTCCAGGCTATGGCCTTCAAGTAGTACAACAGTAAAAAAGCACTTGCCTTGAAGATAAAAAACAATCAACACTTAATTACAGATGTAATTCAGAAGCCTCCAATTACACTCTGTACTCATCCCCTAGGGGGAAACGTAGCAGTTGTGAAAATGTCAATGTATCTGTTGTATAACAATGCTTAACTTTAAATGTCACGATCACACTGACAAACAGAACTGTGTGTACCACTGTAAGCTGTAGGTCACCACTGTTCCCACAGAGAAAAGTATGGAAATGTACAGCCATATACCTCAATGTGTCTTAACACAGATATCCCTCACATGTTGTAACAGCCTAGGTTAAAAGCATTGAATACCCCTCCCCATAAAAAGTTGCATAAGGGCAAATAACACTGTGTACCACACACTGACCTCCGGAATGTACAAGGTCATACATGTTTTGTCCAGCTGTAACCATCATATATATGGACCCTACCCCACAATTTGTGTGGGAGTCCACAACATCACTGGAATGATAGCAGGAATGTCAACACTAAATAATGATAGACCATTAACTATCAACCTTCTACTGCATGACATCTGGACAAAGCCTGGTGTATAAGTGGAGGACAGAGACTGGAACACAGGGCCATATTTCCAATATTGCTGTTACACACTGTGGAAGTTGCTGGTGTTACAGGACTGGTTGCAACATACCTGTACTCAGGAATATGAAGTCAGAAACACAATGGGATATTGCCATGTACTGATAGCAATCAATGGAGTTATGCCACTGATCTGTCAGACACCTGACCTGTGTGGTGAGCAGACAAAAAGTAACTGCCAACCCTCTGGCCATCATGTGGATAGGCCCACAGTTGAGAGCTATGCAGACAGACTAGCATGTACACACAAACCCTGTAAAACCAGCAGTATGCAATGCAGACAACACCAATACTTAGTTGTGTGCTTACAAGCACTAGTTGTTCTACAGTAACTATAACTATACCAGAAACCAGCAGGATTTTCAGAACTACAGTTACACGGGTGCCAGACCAAAATAGCAGAGGGGCTCAAAATTTCCAAGGTGAATTATCACCAGATTGGAATTGATGGGTGCCCTTCTGATGTGGTATTTGACAGTGAACGTTGTCTTTCTCCTACGACTAATGCTTGTAAGCACACAACTAACAGTACTAGTCTACCTTGTTACGACAGTTCGCTTGCTGGACTTGACTTAAATACTTGTGTAGATCAAGCTATTAGCTGTTTTGAGTCTTGTTCTATTGTCATGACTAATGATTGTGGGTCTGTAACTGCAATTAATAATTCATTTGAAATTGATGGTTCAGTACTTAACCTTAGTATTGATAGTAGTGGAGATCAATTTACTGAACAATCAGGGTCACCACGTCCTACAATTGTCTTTAATAAGGATAACGACTTTAAGGTTTACAATTTCTCTGGTAGTACCTTATCATTAGAAATGGTTGATTTCTTATCCAAAGGGTACACTTATGTCCTTGGTATAAAATGGATATTAGCAAACTTATTTTAGAGCTGAAAGTCTTTACTAGGAAACTCAATTTAGGTTTATTTTTTATGAATTCTGGCCACGCCCTTTCAGATAGCCAATTTCATATACTTAGTACGTTTAACCCTCCACTCCACCCTATTTTACAAGTCTTTGAACAAATGAGTGAGTTGGACTTGAGAAGGCTAGATACTGATATTAACAACAAACACCGGAGTATGGGCCACTTGGTTAAAAATGAGAGGGACATTTTGAGATACTTCCAGTCTCAAGACATCAGAATTTGTAAACCCGATAAGGGTGGCGGCTTTGTGGTATTTGATAATTTTGACTATACTGCACGAATGTTAGTACTACTTGAAAATGAAACCTATCAAGTTAGTTCTAGATCTGAGGTCAATACAGCTTATAGTCTTTTGAAATCATGTATTTACGACTTGTTTATTGAGGGACGAGTAGATCAAAACTTGTTTAACTACATGTTTACTGCTTTTCCCAGATTTCCCACTTTGTTCGGGATACCTAAAATCCACAAAGATGTATCGAACCCGCCTATGAGACCTCTCATTGATGGCCGGGGCTCCCCAACTTATGCTTGTTCTAAAGTTGTTGATGTATATTTACAGAAATATGTGGCCCTCGAACCCCAGATATGCAAAGACTCTTGGTCTTTTCTGTCCAAGATTAATGACTTGTGTTTTAATAATGATTGCAACTTTTTAAATGTAGACGTGAAGGATCTTTACACATGTATCCCTCACGATATTGCAATTGAATGGGTGGCAGATATAATGAGGAAACATGGAGCTTCAAGCATAGAAATTTCTTTAATCATGGAATTGTTGGACTTAATCTTGACCAACAACTATTTTATGTTTGACAACAAGTTCTACCTTCAGAAAATAGGTTTGGCAATGGGTTCCCCTTGTGGAGCTAGCGTTGCCAACTTGGTTATGGTCCAATGGGAGTCAAAATTTGTTTTCACAGTTGATGTTAACAAGAACAGGAATGCCATAGTGTATTATACTCGTTTCCTTGACGATGTTTTTATATTATTAAAAGGTGATGATGTCTCGGCATCCGAGTTGGTTAGTGGGTTTTATTCTCCCACTAACTTTCTACAATTTACTTACTCCTTTAACATCAACACAATTGCCTACCTTGACATCTTGTTAACAAAGAATATTGGTTTAGGCTGTTTCACCGCTCAGGTTCATCGTAAGGCAACCTATTCCAATTCATTTTTACACTTTTCAAGTTGCCACCCGTTCCACCAAAAAAGATCGGTGGTTAAGGGGCAATTGGTGAGGGCCTCACATATTTGCAGTTTACAATTAGATTTCACCAATGAATGTAACTTATTAAAACAGATGTTTATGCACCGAGGGTACCCAGAGCCATTGATTAATGAATTAATCAAAGAAGTCGAACACAAGAGAAGTACTGAGCAATTTAAACCTATTTTGGGTGTGGACAAGTTACCTACTGAGGGGGACATTTTGGATATACAAGAAACCCCTTTAAATGATGACCCTCTTGGTTTAGCTAGGGACCAACACTTTCATTTCACTTTTATTACATCATTTAACGCACAAAACAAATCTATCATTAATGTTATTGATAAGAATTGGGAACTATTTAGATGTAACCCCGCTCTATTTACATTTTTTGGATCAAAACCACAGTTTGTCTTCAAGAAGGGCAGAAATGTCAAAAACCTACTCGAGAGAGTTAATAGGTCGTGTATTAGAACAAATGGTATGTTAAGGTGAATGTAAGCTGGTTTAAGCCTGTTTGCATGGGGATAAGCAATGTGTACACATAATAAGCAAATTTGTGGCTAACTCTCTGAAAGCATATTTAACCGGAAGTTAGCATTGCTTACCATCGAGCAAACCCACGTTCAACTGCTTAAACGTGCCTTAGTCACTTTATATCCAATAGCCCTTGTTCTGCCCAGCAACAAGATAATAAGTCTTTGCAAGTCTCGAACCCAGGACCCTACACACCATAACCACAGTGAATTACCACTATGCCATATGCACTGCACCAAGCATTGAGGTATTGTCAAACATATCATGCAGCACAGTCATTCAACATTAGGGAACATGTTTTTATATATGTAGATGTATGTATGTGTGTATATACATATATATAAATATATATATGTATATATATATATATATAAATATATATATATATATATATATATATCTCTCTCTCTCTCTATATATATATATATTATATATATATATATATTCATATATATCATTTATAACTAATATATATATATATAAATCTGTAGTGCAATCGCACATCGGAACCGCATTCTGAAGCTCTCACTGCAAAAGATATTAGTACCTATAGATATGTAGAAGAAAAGTAGATGTAGAGGGTGCACAGTATACCCAACAGCCATAAGTCGTGTATTTACCACCTGTTAAAATATCCAGTGTGTCACTCATTCCCACAAATGATAATATTTGCATGAAACGTATACCCACACACAATGCAAAGGACATGGCACCACACACAATTATGCATACACATAAACATTTATTTGTGTACTATTGAATTCTTTATGCCATTTATTACAGCACGTAGGTGTTTGAAATACATAATCACCAATTAATGCAAGTCTGACACAAAACAGTTGATGCAAGTAATGTGAAAAATATAACATACTATGCTGTCCAGGCCAAGGCCTTCAAGTAGTACAACAGTTAAAAAGCACTTGCCTTGAAGATAAAAAACAATCAACACTTAATTACAGATGTAATTCAGAAGCCTCCAATTACACTCTATACTCATCCCCTAGGGGGAAACGTAGCAGTTGTGAAAATGTCAATGTATCTGTTGTATAACAATGCTTAACTTTAAATGTCACGATCACACTGACAAACAGAACTGTGTGTACCACTGTAAGCTGTAGGCCACCACTGTTCCCATGGAGAAAAGTATGGAAATGTACAGCCATATACCTCAATGTGTCTTAACACAGATATCCCTCACATGTTGTAACAGCCTAGGTTAAACGCATTGAATACCCCTCCCCATAAAAGTTGCATAACAATAACACTGTGTACCACACACTGACCTCCGGAATGTACAAGGTCATACATGTTTTGTCCAGCTGTAGCCCTCATATATATGGACCCTACCCCACAATTTGTGTGAGAGTCCACAACATCACTGGAATGATAGCAGGAATGTCAGCACTAAATAATAGGCATATTTCCAATATTGCTGTTACACACTGTGGAAGTTGCTGGTGTTACAGGACTGGTTGCAACATACCTGTACTCAGGAATATGAAGTCAGAAACACCTATGCAGACAGACTAGCATGTACATACAAACCCTGTAAAAAAGTCCTGTTGTGGCAGGTATTTCCACCTGCTGTCTGTAACAATGCTGCCTACACACAGGAAGGATGTCTTCCATACAGGAAAGGTAAAGGGGAAACCCCCACAATTTTGCAGTCATTTATAGTAGTGGGTTGCTATGAGATTGGCTATTGGAAGTACTACACAGTTGGCTGCATGCAATTAGCAAATGGGTAACACCAATTGATGCAGAGGCCATCACCTGCTCCCAAGTAACATCTACAAAAGGCATGCTGCAACCTATTCAAAGTAGCTCAATCCCTGTAGTGGAGAGAGAGACAGAGACTGAGAGAGGCAGGGGAGAGAGATCCCCAAAAAAAACCCCAAAACAAGAACTAAAAAAGTTAAAAAAAAGTTATACAAACAGGAAAACATCAACCAAGCCAGACATCCTTTGAGTTTGCAACAGAAAGAGCATACTACTACAACAGGTACGTGAACCACGACACCATTGTATGTGAATGCAGTATTCGGTCTGTAATAATGGGACAGATGATTATGAAGGCTTGATATTTGCCAGCAAGACTTGCTGTAATAATATCCTGCTGAACAACTGTTATGGACATAGCATGTGGTCCTGTGGGCAGTGGGCCACACCTGTCAACTGTGTGTATCTGCAGAGAATGACAAGATGTAACCCATCATAATGTCTGTGTTGTTCCTCCAAACATGTATATGAGTCTAGCAAATAGCTGAAGGTGGGAGAAATGAAGTCATTATACACACATAAGTGTCAGACCCCTCTATCTGCAGAAAAGTCATGCCAATGTGAAATGTATCATGCACAAATGGCATAGGTGTGTAATAGGCATATCTGCAATCTGTCCCTATATATTCCCCTAATTTGAGGCTGTGTCCACATGTGATGCTCTGTGTTGTACCAAGGCAGAACAGTGCAGCAGTTCAGGAAGGAGTATCAGAGTGTGGACCTCATGTCTGAGGTCACTCTCTCTCTCTCTCTCTCTCTCTATATATATATATATATATATATATATATATACACACACACACACACACACACACACACACACACACACACACACACACACACACACACACATATATATATATATATATATTCGTATCATTACACTGAATGACCATTTCACTGACACCCATTTCACTGAGACCAAATCACTAATAGTTCATTTCATTGAAAGTTCATTTCATCCAAAGCCCATTTCACTTACAAGTAGTGGTCTTAGGCATGTCACAGGTATATGTCCTGTTCCCCACTGTAGTGTGATATTTATATTAGTAGATATAGTTAGGGGGTTGTGGGGGGCACACCGCCCACAATGGGGGGTGTGGGTGGTGTATACCTCCACATAAGCTGGTTTTCTGTTGTCTGGTGTTGTTGTACATTATATGGTAAAACCCAACTTGGTGTGGGGCTACCCCCCACACCACCCCCCAACTGTATATACTAACACCAGGATTGCAATACAGTGGGGAAAATGACATATCCCGTTGACTTGCCTTACAGTACAGCTTGGTGAAATGATTATTAGGTGCAATGACTGTTAGGTGACATTAACCATAGGTGAGTTTGTCTTAGTGAAATGGGAGCCAGTGAAATGGTCTTTCAGTTAAGTAATACAAATCTGTATGTATACATACTAAAATGTCCCTACTGTTGAATGACTGTGCTATATGATGCATTTGGTACCACCTCACACATACTTGTAGCCCAGATGGCTTACTGGTAAATATGTGTGGCTATGGTGTTCAGGATCCTTGGTTGCACACCTGCAAGGACCGATAATGTATGTGCTGGCCAGAACAAGGGCTGTTAGATACATAGTGATTAAGGCACCCGTAAGCACATGCTAGTGGGTGCAAAATGGACAGTCATACATGGTGTGACATTTGTGTTAGTAACACATTGCCCTGTGTGTGTTAAGGTGAGAGTGGAATGCTAGGGAAGGGTATTAGGTATATATGGGGAGGTAGTGTGGTTTGGAAGACAGACATGATGGACAAAACAGCATACAGGTTTGGTGTATGACACATGTGGTGGGTAAACACCTTGGACAGGGAGGGGTGTTTGGAAATAGGAAGCCCTATACAAGCCAAATGGAAATAGTGGGGCTGAGCTCCCCACACATAGGCAGTCACCACTGCACCTTCACGGCCCTGAAGGTGGCTGTCCTGAGGGCTGAGCAGTAGGGGCAGGCTGAACCTCTGCATGTGACATGAGGAGATCACACAATTCTCTGCAGAGCTCCCAGTGCACCAGAACCTGGACCTGATGTCAGGTTACAAGATCCTGTCTGTGTGCACTCCCAGGGGGAGCACAGCCCCCCATCCCCTGAGGTGGGTCCACCTGAAGGTAGTGCAGGACCAGCAGATGAAGAGGTCCCGTGTCGGGTCCCAGATGTGATGCAGCCTACAGCCATGGCCAGATAAGGTGTAAGAGGTGGGTCTGCTGGGAGCAGCCTTCCCAAATGTGATATTGAGTTGCAGTGTTACAACATATGTCATTAGTAATAGTCAACATAATCCAGGATTAGCTATAATAGCATGTGTACATAGTCCCAGTAACCCAAAACACTAGATTTGGAATGGATGCATAGCAAACAGAACAGATGCATATATGAAACCACAGTGGCCATTACAATGGCATGCAGGTGACATTGTTAGCAACAGGTCACCAATGATACTGTTTAAACATGGAACATGAATGACAACAAAGTTCAGTATGTGCTGCATAATAGGATATATGTCCCAAAAGAAGGTTTGGTGTAAACATACTGAGTGATGTGTGTGTTCAGATGAGGTATGCATATATAACGGGGGTGAGGGAGATGTTAAGTATCAAGTACGATAACCTTGCAGTATGATGTTCTCAGACCTTGTCAACTGTTTATGTCTTTCAGGTACCATGTCCCGGGAAAGGTTGCCTGCATATACTGCAGACAAAACAGCGATCATTGTGCAGTACCTCCTGCAGCATCATGGAACCTTGTTTTCACAGCCATCACATGATATGCAGGAGAGGACTGCCCTCTGGAACGAGCTTGAATGCAGGGTAAATGATGTCGGCCTGCATAACCGAAGTTATGAGCAGGTACGACATTGCTGTACCAACCTCATCCACCACACCCGTCAATGTGCTGCTGCTGTCAGAAGGGACCAGCAAGCCAAAGGTGGGGATCATACCATCCAGCCCCCACTGACTCATGGGGAGGAGCTGCTCGCCAGGCTTGGGGCACCCACACGCCGGCAAATTCCAGCAGCCAAAGAAAATATTGTGGAGGTGGGTGCCACCCACACAATGGAGCAGGAGCATCCAGGTAAGGCCCCAGGGCACATTAGTAGACCAGTGCTGCTTATCTATCCTCATCTGTAAAGTATATATATGCATATGTCAGATAATATAGTCTGTTGCTGCAGCGTATTAGGAGCAGATGTACATAATCTCTAGTATTGTGGGTTTGTATAGATGATGTTCTGAAATGCTGCTCCCACCCTGTACCAATGGCACAGGTGTGGCTACAGACATTACATTTCTCTCACAGCTATGTAGGTCTCTCTGGTATCCAGCTAGGGCAGCAGCTTGCAGCTGGTGAGTATGGAGTTTTTTTATATTTCACATTTGCCAATGCACTGGCCATGTTATGGCCATGCTATGTGCCATGTACACAAGTAACACACCTACCCATAATGCATGCTGTACATGTTCACTTATTCTTGCTGTTAACTGCACTGCATCACAGTGATCAACTTGGTGCCATATCTGAAGGGTATGTATGGGCTTGCAGTATACCGCACAACCTGTCAGTGCAAAACAGAGATGAACATAATGGTGGGAGGACTGGCTTACAGTATGGACATGTGTGACACAGTACCCTTCTACAGTGTGTAAAACACTGTATATGCCACTATCACAATGCAACTATTCCAGATCTACACACTGGCAAATCATAGTACCACATTACACACTGTTTACAAACTGTAAGATGATCCTAAAATGAGCAATGCATGTGAAATATGGAACCCTATGTTAGGACAATTATGGTGAATACGTACCTTAACAAAAACTGGACTCATATGTGTGCACACACTCCAAATAACATGTTGTGAAAGCAGCTTGTGAGGTACTGACAGCATTCACTCTTCTGGAATACACACCTTCCATCACGTACAGGGCCTAGATGTCACACCAAGTAAAGTTCTGCTGTCCAAGACATCTGTCCATGACATCTGCCCACTCACCTGCAACACAGGCAGCCCTGGCTTGCACACCTGTTACAAACCATGGAATACATCCCATATCTGAAAGGTAGCACTCAGGAGTAGGAAAAGTAGCCTTACATCAACATTGCATATACCATGGCAAACAGTGCAGACAGTCATGTATGTGTGTATGACGTATGGGACAACATTCATGTCAGAAATAAACAGATGGCCATGCAAGACAGATGACAGCACATGTTACAAACAGGTCACGTAGTCTGCCCAGATACATAAAGCAGACAGACAGGAGACAGTGAACTGCATATCCTGCCATGTACGGTCTGAAGCTGACCAACAGACCCATGTATACAGCAGGCAAATGGCCAAACTGTGCGCACACACACACACACACACACACACACACACACACACACACACACACACACATGCACACACATCATCAAGACAGCTAGGGCACCTCCATATCTACACACACCACATCTTCACAGCCCAATTAATAGCAAAGCCCTCTAACACACACACACACATGATGTCAACCAAATGGCTCAGCCTAGGTTTAATAAACCTACACCACACCCTGTGCATATGATGATACCTGTGCCACATCCCTGTCATTCATACCATCGATGCAGGGACAGGCTACTATGGTTCTGATGCAGAGGGCGAATGTACGAAGATGCATCAATGCAATGCTGTGTCATATGTTTTCAGCAGGCAAGTTTAATGATAAAAACATGTCAGGATGTGTAGCTATGTAGGCATGATGCAATATAGCTGGTATTACCACTGACTGATAATGGTCTCCATAATGCATTCCGTTTCTGTTGGAGGTGTGTATTTGTCATCAGGAGTCTGGTCTGCTGTTGTGTCCTACAAGGGGTTTGGCACTGTTGTGACATATTTTGACTGTGTCATATCCTGGGTACAACTGAACACAGCTAATAGGTCTGTATAATAATTACTGGATGTGTCACATGGCTGATAGGTCTGAGGGGTGTATGCACACCACATGTTTTCGTATAACAGACACACACAGAGGTTTTGGTGTTGATGCTATACACACACATTACTGTACACATGGATGTACTGTATTTGTCAGTGAACACATTTTAGCCTATTTAATTCCACCAAGACATAATAGGCAAAACAATCACAGCAGTACATAATCAGTCTGCTACTTTAATGTCATCAACGCTGGTACTGGCAGGGTATGTGTCCCCTTCCCATATTTACAGGAATCCTGGCATTGGTAAACATAGGTGTTCTGGTGTGTGTGTAGGACAGCCCTACATTTTGAAGGTTGTGGGGTGGTGTACAGCTGCACATCGTGTGATTGCTGACTACCTAACCTGTTAACATACACTGTGCAGCATTACAGCAGACTAAGTGTCAGGATACACACAACAATAACCACAATGAGGGTGGCTTTGTCTACAACATTAACAGCCAACCATATATACCAACTCTAGTATCAATGTTCAGCTCTACAGTGGGAAAGAGGGCATGTACACATCTGCCACCTGTTTCAAGGGCAATAATTCCCATCACAGGAGTCCTTTGAAATGTCATCATATGCCAGTCAGTTCATGGACAGATGACCTCCTGTAACATGTATATTCAGCAAACTGAAGTAATTCCCTTCACATACACACACACGTACTTGGAAACACTGACAGTAGAACCCCTACCTAGGTACGTATTGATAATAATATTTTTGGCGTTACTGCACACAACACACAGCTGTAGAATGAGGTGTGTCGTGAGTCTCTACTTACGTGAGGAACATCACTAGGCCTTGTAAAGTATGGTAATGGGGGATGTACTGTTTGTTACTGGACAACACATAGTGTGCCATACTGGCATAGACACATTGACAAACACATTACAGTCATAGACACATCTGACAGACCTTGGTTTACCAGTGCAAACTATGTCAGTGAGTCCATTCTGTTACAGATACCTTGCACACAACACAGGCATCATTGCCTGTATAGTGTACTCATTTGCATGTATGGTTGATGGTGACAGTGGTCCTCATACAGTGGACCTTGGAACATGTGCTGAGGGTACCATGGTGTCACAACAGTATACCCAACACCCACACCACACATTGGGTATGTTGCTCAGTGACACCCATGATAATACTCTGACGTACCCACAATCACACATTGACCAGGACTACAATACAAACCCTTGTCTATCTCAACAGTCCTACTGCAGGGATATGCATTTATGCACATGCCACTGGGACAGTAGGGTGATTGTTTGTCATGTTTTTCTGAATGTCAGTGACATCACTATGCCTTACAGTGTGTGGGCAGTTGCATTGTATTTGGACAATGTGGCCTCAGAATGATGTACCCTACAATTATACACACTTGCACACATATACACACTTGCCAGAACTCAGAGGGTAACCCATGGCTATCTAGCCATTTGTACAACAGTGTTGTGCTGGTACTGCATGTTCCAGGTAGCCCATAGGATGAAGAGTGTGACAAGGTACATGTGAGGTGCAGTACAGCAGCAGCCATTTCTAACTATGGCAATGAGGGGTGCAGTGTGTGAGGAGGTCCTAGAGGTATTATCAACAGTAGGTTTACAAACACATGAACACTGTTATTATCAGCAATGCACAGTAACACATATGTTGGTGGTGGGGCCCATAGGTGCAGGTGTTTCTAGGTGTGTACCAGGATATTGTTCATGGATATATGAGAAGAGTGGGGATGTGGGTACTGTGTTATCATGCCACATGATATTTGTCAGCAGGCCATCTATCAACTGATGCCACATGACTGATTCCTCAGGGTAACAGTTACATGGAGCATCCAGTCATCTGGTTGTCTCTTGCAGAAGCCCAGTGAGGTGCACCAACTGATCTGTATGCAAATGATATTACATAACATGGCCAGTGTCTGGGTTGGAGATCTGTAACCAAGCATGTTCTGGTGACTGCGCTAGTGTAGTTGGGAAATCCATGGCATGTGGTGTATACAGGTTGAGGTTTCATACTTGTGGCATTCATAAAACAGCTGGGCAGACATGTCACAGTCAGTCCAGCATAGATTGCCTGTGAACAACCCAGATAGATACCTGACATCTGCACATCTGTACAGAGGACAGACAGACATCAGCTAGCCAACTGGTTATGTGTTACAATTACTGTTTTGATAGACACAGTAGTTTGGCTTTTCAAAAGTGAGAATGTACTTGCTCAACATAGCTGAGCTTTTTGAAAGGGGTTCTGAGGCCAGAGAGAAGAGGTATACAATCCCCACTGCTTATCTAAACATTTCCAAGGCCTTTGACACTAACCACCATGCTGAAATTATTGAAAAACTCCCCTAAGGTAACATTAACCCATACAAGATTTACTGGCTTGGTAAATTGTTGTCTGATATAACCTAAACCATTAAATGCAGGGATATTTGCTCCTGACAGAAACCTTTCACTACTAGTGCCCTACAATGTTCTGTTCTGGGTTACCTCCTCTTTAGTATATCTTTCTGTGGCAAAAAGTCAGTATAAAAGGACTATATCTAACGAAGTTTGCTGATTGCACACTGGGGGCAGTTATCAAATCCCATTCTGATACTCACTCACATTCTTCAGCAAGGACTAGACCAGACAAATGCTTGATGCAATACTCATGGGTTTACCCTCAACATCAAGAAATGCAGCATAGTTTTCCTTGGTAAATGCAACAACACTACTCTTTGCCATATGGATATTATTCCACTTAAGTTTGACACAGTGTTCAAGTACTTGGATACATGTGTCAATAAACTCTCCATTGACCATGGTGTCCTTATAGCTCATAGGTTCATAGGTGTTTACTAGGCTAATGACCACAAGGGCCTTTTTAAGCCTAGCCATACTTCTCAAATCTCTGACAAGTTCTGATACACTTGATAAGTGTATGCAGGGGTCTGGGAGATGAACTATTTACAGGTTACCTGTGTCCATTAGAGACATAGGTGCCAAACCATGGATGAATTTCTGGTTTCCCATCCAATTATCCAAGTTTCACTTGAATTGGGTTAGGGATGAACTGTGCTTCACATGGATGGGGATCTATTCCATAGACATGGTAGTTTCTGTGATACATACCTATCTTTCCAGCAGGACTGATTTATATCACAGGCAAGGTTTATGTCTTTAGAACGGGTAATTCTGGTGCTGTTTGTTGTGGCTAAAATATTCTTCTCCTTTCTACAACTTATTATCCATGGCATCTCTTCAAGGTCCAAAGAAGTTATAGTCTTAGTTTATGCATCCCTTATTAGACCCAGCTTTGAATATAATGCACCCTCACCAAGCACCTAAACCACATTGAGAGATCTCAATGTTTCCTCATCAAAATGATCTTAGGTCCTGAGACCCTTAGCTACTAAAAGCTTTGCCACTCTACACAGTATCAAACAAGATTCCTGAGGGGTGATCTCTGCTTAGCTTTCATGCTACAAATGACCCAGCACTCTGAATTTCTTTACCTAAATAGAGCAAGTTGTAAAAGCAAACACCCATTCTAATCACTTAAGCCTACACTTCCACATCAACAAGATTAGATGGTGTCATGGCTACCTAACTCAAAGTATTCCCCCATTTCAGGTATAGGCTGCCTTTGTGAAGGAGAGTACTTCCCTAGCAAGATTTAAAACAGTGTGAATAACTTAATGGGTGATTACAAATTTTCACCAGGGATAGATGGAGAAATTCTACTTAATAATGGCTGATCTTCTTGATGTTCTTCTTTGGCCCTACCCTTAGTAAGCACCCATGAATCTACCATATTTGCTGGTGCATGGTTGATGGAATGGCTGTACTTTAAGATGTCCTGTTGCATTCTAACAGACCCTCCTCTACAATCAGAAATGTTTCTGAATTTAATAACATCAATGCTCATCCATTCTCTTGGGTACGATTTTACAGTCTTAATAAAGAATTGAAAGGATGTGGAGGGACAGATGTGGACTCTGTCATAAAACATTCACAAATCCCAGACCAATCAGTAAAAACTAAAAGAAAACTCTAGCCAAGCTAGAATTTCCACTGTGTGATTCCTCAAACCTCTAGTATTACAAGGCACATGGGATATATGCAAATGAGCCATAAGAACATCAGGTGTTTCAGCTATATGGTGATTCTGAATGCCCATGACTTTTTCCTTTTTAAGTTGTTTAATGGACAAATTCAGGCCAATAAAGCCAAACCCCACCAGCTGTGGACATGCATGCATCCAAATGAACAAATGTCACTAATGCAAAGATTAATTTATCCTGAACAATTTGCCATTTACAGTTTTCTTTAAAACTTATGGTTCCAGAGATATGAGTATTTGTTTGAACTGTAAGGTGATAAGTTCACTTTTTTAAAGACTCAAGCCATACCCACTGGGAGTTAAAAGTACACACTCAAAAGAGCTGTACTGGAGGGAATGCAAGTCATTCATAAGCTGTACTGGCAATGTTGTTTTTCATCAATATAATAACAGGTTGTTCATCTATTTCCAAACTAGAATTGTTGGCACACTGGAGGAACATACAAAGTAATCACTCACTGTGATGTGCAGAAATATAAAAAAAGAGAACTTTAATTCAATATCAAACCACACATAAATGCTTAACAGAATTACCATTTTTTTGTCCAGTACTTAGAACTTCATCAACTGGGGTGGTGGTGCTGCGTTAGAATTGTCACCTCACAGTATGATGTTGCCCTGTTTGATTCTCAGCTAGAGCGTTTTCTGTGTGGAGACATGCGTGAATGGGCGTACCTTCGTTGAAGGTTGTGCATCAGAGCTGGCAACTCGGCACGTAAAAATCTACTGCCAATCATTAGTGGACCGGAGTTCCGCTGTGGCGACCCCTAACCGGGAAAAGCCCAAAGACACAAACAAACTTAGGACTTCATCAGATACTGAGCTGAACTAACACCTTCTATATATCTATATATATTTATATACTCTAAATGATCATCATTATGTAACAATGAATCAATTAATTGCCCCATTAAATCTTGGAATATCTCAAGATACATATCCAAATTCATTAAAATGAAAATACATTACATACTTAGTATACGAGATTCATTACAAAGAAATAACTGAAAAATGAGAAGTAATAAATTACAATAAAACAATAGATGGAAACACTTTTCATAGGTTCATAGGTTGGTATTAGGCTATCAGCCCTAGGGCCTATACAAGTCTAGCCATAACAATTCCCTGGCTATTTCTTCCCACACTATTTACTTCCCTGGACCCCTATCTAGCAGGGCAACTGACGTGATACCCAGGGTGAATGTCCTTTCTCCCATCCAATTGTCAAGGTTCCTTTTGAAGAGGGCCAAAGAGGCACTCTGCTTGACATGTATGGGCAATCTATACCAGAGTCTGGGGAGTCTCTGGGTCAGGAACCTATCCCTCCAGCTTGTTTTGTTTATTGTGATGACAAGGTTTAGATCCCTGGAGCGTGTGGCTCTGAGGGATTGGGATTTCTTTAAGTGTAGCATGTCCAACAGCTCTGGGTTTGACATGGCCTTGTATGTTAAGCAGAGATCGCCTCTGAGTAGACGATATGCGACAGAGTATAGCTAGAGTTTTTTAAGGCGGTCAGTGTAGGGCATCTGCTTTAGGCCTGTGATTCTTTTAGTGAGGTATTTCTGCGGCCTTTCCAGTTGTTGCAGATGTCTTGAGCGGTACATACCAAACGGGGCATTGTATTCCATAATGGGTCTAATGAGGGATGAGTACAGTGGGACAATGACCTCCTTTTTTTCTGGATGAAAAGCCCTTAGTGATGAGGTGTGCAACATAGAAGGATTTCTTGACTGTTGTGGCGATGCATCCCTACTATAAAACCTTATAGGTAATATTTTAACTGTCACAGGAGGATGAAAAGTTAGTGAAAAAATGCACAATGAGCTAAGCAGACAAATCAGTGTGCAGAACATTATTACAAACTAACCTACAAAACTAAAATACACTTCAATACATCTAACTAAACCTACTAAGTCATCAGCCAAGTTAATAAATGATCCAAATGTAATAATTCCCTAAAATATACTTTATGTTTTTACTACACTTTTTACACATTTACATGCTTGACCACTAGATGCCAGCAAAGCCTAGTTTTTAATATTTTAATTAACTGCTAAATTTGGATTATTTATTAACTTGGTTGAATAATTAGTAGGCTTAGCTAGATGTATTGGAGTGTATTTTAGTTGTGTAGGTTAGTTTGTAATAATGTTCTGCACTTTAATAATGTTTTACACACTAATTTATCTGCTTAGAGCATTGTGTGTTTTTTCATTAGCTTTTCATCCTCCAGTGACAGTTGAAATATTACCTATAAGGTTTTTATAGGTTTTTATAGAAGGGAATTGGGTTAGGTTTTTATAGTAGGGATGCACTTGAAAAGTTCTTCATCTATTGTTTTATTGTAATTTATTACTTCTCTTGTTTTAGTTATTTCTTTGTTTGTAAAGAATCTTGGATACTAAGTATGTAATGTATTTGGATATGTATCTTGAAATATTCCTTTAAAAGGTTTAATGGGGTAAGTGACTGATTATTACATAACAATGCTCATTTATATATATATATATATATGTAATCCCCTGCTCCCCCCACACCCCTATTTATATATTCTAACTCAGAGATTGCACAAGCAGACACACAAAGGAAACTCACACCCACACATTTTACAGTCCCTCACACACACACACACACACACACACACACACACACACACACACACACACACACACACACACACACACACACACACTCGCACATCACAGTCACAACACACACTAAAGCCCCTAACCAACACACCTACACATACATACTCACCTAAACTTCCACCCATCCATCCACACACCACACCAGCAGAAGGGAAATTCAACATCTCTGTGCTTCGGGATTTTGAATTTCACACTTCTGCCAGTTTCGGAACTTTGAGTTTTCGGCTATGTAATTTTGAAATACTGAAATTCTGGATTTCAGTATTTCGGGATTACATAGTGGACCCATATATGTATATATATATATATATATATATATATATATATATATATATATATATATATATTGAAGGGGTTAGTTCAGCTAAGTATCTGATGAATTCTTAAGTATTGGATGAAAGCATGGTGATTCTGTTAAGTGTTTATGTGTGGTTTAATATTAAATTAAAGTTCCCTGTTTTATATTTTTGGGCATCACAATGAGTGATTACATCATACTTTCCTCCAGTGTGCCAACAATTCAGCATTACAGATCCTAATTTGGAGATGATTGCAAATTAGCAGCTGTCATTGAAACTCACAATGACACAAATGTTCTCTAGGAGGGGCTGACACAGACAACCACCTGGTGTCAGAGCCATTATTAAAACTAAATGCCAAGAAATGCATAATAGTATCATTTGGGAAGTCATCCATCCCTGGTAACTATCATATTGACAAAACACCCCTTAGACTGACCTAGTACTCAGGGTCTTAGGGACAAACATAGATCGTAATCTAGCCTTTGACCATCATGTGTCTACAGTGGTGAGGAAATCATTCTATGTTGCACAACTTATAAACAAAGGTATGGCATCTAAGTCCAAAGAAGTCATTGTTTCACTGTATTTGGCATTCATCAGACCTATTATTGAGTACAGTCCCCCTTTGGTATATATGCAACCAGGCATATCCAATGTCCACAGAGGTTCATTACTAAAAGAATACAGGACATAAGTAAAATGCCCTATGCAGACTGCCTCAATGCCATATCCCTGTATTCTGTCTCCTGAAGACTTTTGAGGGGAGATCTATGCCTGGCATACAGGGCATTGTCAGACCCCATGCTAATGCACCTCCTGCATATCCACAAAACAAGCAGCACCAGAATTACCTCTTCTAAAGATATAAACCTTGGCTGTGATATAAATAGGACTGGATAGAGAGAGAGAGATAGGTATGTACCCCAGAGACTTTCCCGTCTATGGAACAGGCTCCTCATCCATTTGAAGCAGAATTCCTCCCTAACCCAATTCAAGTGCAACTTGGACAATTGTATGGGGAACCAGCAATTCATCCCTGGTTTGGCACCCATGTCTCTAATGGACACAGGTAACCTGTAAATGGTTTATCTCTCAGGCCTATGCTTACAATTATCAAGGGTCTCAGAACTTGTCAGAGATTCTGGATGCATGGCCCAGCTTAAAAAGGACCTTGTGTTCATTAGCCTAGTAAACACCTACAAACCTATAATTCAAGTTTGGTTTTATGTATATGAGCATCTCCAGAACTTGTTTTGCTGGTTGGCACATTTTTTCTCTCTTTCTTTTTTAGCATTGCTTATCTATTTATCCAATTTATATTATGCTCATTTAATTGCACAGGACCTTACAATTGTACTTAACTTTAACACCAGTTAAGTACTTGTTCCAGTCAAACTATGTATAACTTTTTAAAATACATTTTCCACTGTTTTATTAGAGCCATTAGAGTATTTAACTTGCATTATGGTTTTGTCATTGGAATCCACTACTGCAGATTGTAAAAACACGTGAAACAACTGCCTATTATTTTCTATTTATCATAGGACTCAGTTAATATTATGAATTAATTTGAAACAAATATTTTTCTTCTTTCCTTTTTCTTTGTATTTTAAGAGCTGTGTTTGGAGTAGTGGCTGGGATGTCTGAGGTTGTTAGGGTGCTTAGGGTTGCTTAGGGCATCTCAATTAATAGTTGGTCTTATATTATTTTAACAAAGTTTGGGGTTGTTTACAGTTTTCCTTTCTCTTAGCCCTTTATCTTAATTTGACCCTTAGTGGAAACCATTTGTTAAGTGCCCCTCATTTGTGGGTCTTAGGGGGTATGCTCTGTAAGTTAATGGGTGGTAATTGTATTTTCTGTTTTGACTACTCTGATGTCTCTCCTAATTTCCAAATAATAATTTCACATCTAATGAAGACAATTTACAAAAGTATTGATAAGTATTTTACCTATTGAAAATTTTATAGACACACACACACACACACACACACACACACACACACACACACACACACACACACACACACACACACACACACACATAAAATCATTCTACCTTAACTTGAAATGGTGTGGGCTACTGATTCTTAGAATGTTAAGGGACTACAATTGCCTAACAAAAGAAGACTATCTCTTCATTTATTTTATAAATATAGTGCTCACTGCATATTTATTTATAAAACATTTAGAATGAGAGCAGTGGTCTGACATAAATAAAATGTGGTTTAGCTTTAAGTGACTGTGGGTAACTGTGGAAAAGTGCAGGTGTGGCAATATTAATTAAGAATTAATTTCTTGGTAAAGTACTTGTGGCCAATGTGGATCCCATCAGTCAATGGTGTTATGTTCTTTGTAACTCTATTTTATTAGATAAACCAATTTAGTTGCTTAATACATATCTGCCTTGTCTTGATCAAGTTGAATTTATCACCCAAATATTTATTCTACTGAAATAATTGAAAAAAATACTAATTTATTAAAGGGAGGTTGACGTAATGGTTAAGATATTTTCCTTACAGACACAAGGTGTGGTGTTTGATTCTCATATGGGTTAATTGGCAAGGCTTAAAATGGCTTACAAGGGCAGTTAGCCTAGTACTAATCTATCAGCCTATGAACCTATGGACTACAGTTCAAGATCCAACTAAAGACAGAACCACTAAATCAAAAACTAGAATGACAGTACTTCTTTGGCTATTCTAGTTCTTTGTATTGAATATGACTTGACTGGCCTCCATTTTATTTTTGGTAAGATGACCAATAACAAATATACCTTCTTTTCGGCATGTTATAAACTTGGTTGAGAATCAATTTTTTTTCTTAATTTCAAAATAAATAATTCAAGCCACTGTTGACATTATTACAGAACCCAATGATTTTTCAGGTCATTAAAATTTTTAATTAGTAATAAATTGATGCATTCTTACTAGAAATACAAATTTTAATTTTAATTGGACCCTTAATCAAAGCTTATTAGAAAAAGAAGATGCTAAAGAAGAAACTAGGAATTGGATGATTTATTTAATAATTTGACCAAATTAAATGTGAAACCCAAAATATAATGGGCTGCATTCAAAACTTCAGTCAAATGACTTATAATAACTAAAGCCTTATATTATAAAAATATATAAACAAAAATAAGATTATATTAAAACTAAACTTGGTGATACAGAGGATACACTAGCCCACAATTTTGACAAGCTGTTAGAAGACACTGTAAACAATTTTCAAAAAGAGCTTCTTTTGTTACACATGTCAAAACTTTCCAGACTTGAATTAAAATACTATCTCATTACTCAGACTGGGCTCAGAGCACCGACTAAATTACTAGCAGGCACCTAGTAAGTTACTGACAGACTTCATTAATGTATAAAAATCTAGATCATTCATTTCAAAAATAAAGTTAAACAAAAAACATACTCCTCTAATTTCTATGGATATATTTTAGATATATTTTCCGACCTATATAATAACCCAGATCTTAACATAGATTGTGATTATGATATTATTAAATACAGATTATGATTACAACGTATACCCATACCAACTATTTTTTTAACAATCTGCTTATCTTATTTTATGCATCCTGTGAAATCAAATCAGATATGAAATACCTTTACAAAGTAAAATCAGTCAGTGCTCCTGTAACAGATGAATCCTCGTCAGACTTTTACAAATGTTTTATAAAGGTTAAAGCAAACATTTCTGAGAGCCTTTTGAAAGATATACATTTGAAAAGTTGTTCAGAATTATATTTGAATAGATCCAAAAAACATTTTAATTCTAAGGGGTAATCTTGATTCAAGAGATTCAGCCAACTATTGACCTATTGCTCTCATGAATGCGGATATTAAGATCCTAACATCAATCATTGCCAACAGGCTAAAAATATTTTACTTTTGATTTTTTTCTCCTTACCAGTTGGACTTTTTGAAAACTAGACAAATCAATAATGAACTTTAACACTTAAATCCTTGGGATCAGTAGATTTTACAAGTACAAACTGTGTCTTTGTACTTACCTTGCACACTTTTAATACATTTGACAGAGTTCATATTGCTTTCTTAATTAAAGTGTTGGCTAAATTTGGTTTTCCCAAATCATTCCTAAAATGTATTAAGTAATTCTATGACAATCCTTCAGAAATAGTAATAGATGTAGCTCTAAACCAACTGTTTTATAAAATGGAGATAGGCAAGATTGTCCCCTTTTGCCATACTTATTTAATCTGTATATTAAACCCTTAGTTTTATCTTTAATTCAAAAAACTTATCATAATATTCCTTGATTTCCAAACACAGGAGTTCCAATGACTACCTTTGGTGACTATTTAAATGCATATCTTTCCCATCCAGATTTGGATATTACAAAAATTATTAATTTTATTTCTTCCTTCCCAGAACTTTACAGTTACAAGATATATCTCTATAAGTGTATTCTAATTCCTTTAAATCACAATTCAAACAGTACTGATCTAGCCAAGTTAATGGAAGAACAATTAACTTATCAATAAATTATGTGGGCATAGATTTTAATCAAAATAATAACAATAACTTTCAGGACAACAGGTAAAGAAATGGGACTAAATGAAAGTTTCATTACTATCAAAAATCACCATTACCAAAATGAATATTTTTTCTAAAATACGTTCTGTCTTTCTTCAACACATGCCACACCAAAAAAAAAAAAATTAAAACTATATTTCCCACATTAAACAAATGCATCTGGTCCCTGAAATCCATAAGGATCATATACACAAATCTTATTGCACCTAAAAGTCATGGAGACCTTGGGCTACCCAACATTTTACTATATTAGAATCCATGGTGGTGTAGCGGTAGCATTGTTGCCTCACAGAAAGAGGTTCTCCTGTTTGATTCTTGGCTAGAGTACGGGCAGTACCTTCTGTGTGGAGTCTGCATGTCCTCCCCACGGTTGGGTGGATGTTTGAAAGACATGTGTAAATAGGCGGGCCTTCGTCGAAGGTTGAAAGTCGAGCTGGCACCTCGGCATTCGTGAAAATCTACTGCTAATCATTAGTGGACCGGAGTTCTGCTGTGGCGACCCCTAACCGGGAAACGCTGAAAGAACAACAACAACAACAACTTAATTATAAATTTAAGTAGACTATTAAGAATTACTAAATATAACATATTACAGAACTGCTAGAGCCCATTATCTATTAAGATTTGGTTCAACATGGTGAAAGGTAGAACCAAATTTAATCACTTAGCATTACCTTATTTAAGGAAAGAAGCACTTAGGACTTTAAAAATTAGCAATCTTTACATAAATGCATTTCTGTCAATGAGAAATTGGGAAAAATTTAGATCTACAAGATGCATTTTCTCTTTTCCAGCCCATTCACGTATATTCAAGCATATAATTTAACAAAATGATTGACTTTTCTCAATTTCCTCTTCTAAAAATGCTGCAGTATGGGATTTAGTTGTTGAAAAATTCAATATCAGTTGAGTAACTAGCATGACAGCTATCATTACCCAAGGGTTATTTTTCAATTTTGAATCAAATGTGGAACTTCCTTTTTTAAAAAAATTACTTTACAGCCCATTCACCCAGACAAGATTTATTTTTTCAAGCACTTGATATCTGCATTAAAAGTTAATAAGTCAACTTTTAAAAATATAATTTATTAACTTTATATTTAATATATGCTGCCACTTTTCATCCACAATGCTAAACCAAATCATATCTGCTGAATTACAAATATATTCATCTTAAACAAATTCTATATGCAATTTATGATAATTCATAATGCTTACTTTACTCTAGCTGAATACCTTAGTTTTATAAAAAAATGTGTCTCTTCCTGTAATGCTTGTAATGAAGAGGTTGCAGACATATCACACATTTTCTGGAGTTGCAGAATCACTAAACACCTATGGTTCATTTCAGGCCAGCAACGTTTAAGCTTGAGCTATAAGGAAATATTTTGTCTTCACAATTTACTATCCTCTACATTCCTGCACCAGATCTAGATCCTGTGGAATAAAAATGTTTAATTATCTTATTCATCCCCATTAAATTCTATATTTCTAAGACAATGTTACATCTCCAATCAGTAGCATAGAAAGTTTTTCAGACATGGCTATCAGATCTGTAAAAGCCTATGAAATTTTACCTTGTGAACATAAATCTAAGTCTGTTTCAAAAGATGACTAGTCAAAGTTTCTCTTGGACACCTTAAATATATGAAGTTGTATTGATCATATGACCTCCTGATTTTAGCTTGTCAGTACCTTCTTAGAACATGTTTTTAAACTTGAATTAATATTTTCATTTTGAAACTCATTCCATTATTGTTTTTGTGAAATTGTGAGACATCAATACTTTTGAATATACATCCTTACTATTATTTAAATGTTAATTTCTTGTACATAGGTGCATAGGTTCATAGGTGTGTACTAGGCTAATGGCCCTGGAGCCTTTACAAGCCTAGCCCATAGGATTACCCTGGCATCATGCCACCCAATCTTAGTTCCTAGTGCCTCTGTCGAATAGAGCCACTGGAGTGATCCCCGGGAAGAATTTTCTATTTCCTATCCACTCATCTAGATTTCTCTTGAAGAGGGCCAGTGAGGTGCTCTGCTTGACATGTATGGGAAGTCTGTTCCTTAGCATGGGCAGTCTCTGGGCTATGAACCTGTCCCTCCACATGTTCTGTTGATTGTGGTAATGAAGTTGAGGTCTCTGGAGCATGTGGTGTGGAGGGATTGGGATTTCTTTAGATGTAGCATTTTTAACAGAGCTGGGTCAGACATGGCTTTATAAGTCAAGCAGAGATTGCCTCTAATTAGGCGATATGAGACAGAGAATAGTTGGAGTTTTTTGAGTCTGTCCACATAAGACAAGTGTTTAAGGCTTAGAATCCTATTTGTGAGGTACTTTTGCAGCCTCTCCATTTGTTGCAGGTATCTAGTGAGGTACATGCCAAATAGGGCATTGTACTCAATGATTGGCCTAATGAGGAAAGAGTAGGGGGAGACAATGACCTCTTTCTTCCTGGATGCAAACCTTTAGTAATGAGATATGCCACATAGAAGGACTTTCTGACCACAGTGCAACGTGGTGGTCAAATGAGATGTTGCTGTCAACCTGTGTTCCAAGATCTCTTATAACACCTTATGTGTTCAGTGAACTACCATCAATGTGGTAATTCAAAGGAACTGGGTTTTTCCCAAAGGGGATGAAGACATATTATTTGTCATTGAGCTTAAGGCCATGGTTCTGACATCAGTTATTGATCTTATTGAGGCCTTTCTGTAGGATGTCAATATCACTGGGGAGTTAATAATAGCTCCCAACTTGCAATCATCTGCAAACATTGTCAGCCAGAGTCCCTTTGTGTTGGCCTGGACTTCAGAGAAGTAGATACCAAACAGGAGAGGACCCAGGACCGAACCCTGTGGAACACCACTAGTGACTGGTCGGCAGTCTGACTTGGAGTCAGCTACTTTCACACTGTTGGTTCTATCTGTGAGCCAGTTTGCAACCCACCTAGTGATATAGGGGTTGATGCCTAGCTTAGTAAGTTTTTCTATGATTCCTGAGTGGGGAATGGTATCAAAGGCCTTGGCCAGATCAAGGTAGGCTGTATGAACCACCTTACCTTCATCCACAGCTCTGGTGACTGACTCAAAGAAGTCGACCAAACTGAGCAGGCATTACCTACCCTTCACAAAACCAAACTGTGTAGGATCCAGAGTTTGGAGATTCCCTATATCCTTGTTTATTAGGTCCATGATGATGCGTTCCATAACTTTGCATATCAGACTCATCAGGCTAATGGGGTGATAGTTCCCGGGGTCTGTAGTCGCTCCTCCTTTGTGGAGAGGGATGATTGTAGCAGTGTGCCATTCAGTAGGGACAAAGCCTGAGGTGAGACTGTGATTGAACAGGGCACACAGGTGAGGTGCTAGTTCACTCTGCAGTTCATGTAGAACACAGCTAGGGATACTGTCAAGTCCCATAGAAGCTGTATTCTTGGCCTTGGACAGTGCTGTTTTAACCTGTGCAGCAGTAATACTGGGTGCCTGGCAATCTACTGGTATTGTGATTGTTCCTTTGGGGGGGAGGGGTAAAGTTAGCAGTGAATCTGTCCACCAGTATATTTTCAATACCTGTTGGCTTGGTATAGAAGGTACCATTGTGCAGTAGCTCAGAGCAAATCTGGGTATTGCCATGGAAATTCTTTACATAACTATAGAAGGCCTTGTGGTTGTCATTACTATCTGCTGCAATTCTGTTTTCATAGCTAGCTTTAGAGGATTTGATGAGGGATCTCAACCTTTTGTTGAGGCTGATAAGGGAGTTTTTCCAATCTTGGAACTTCACCTTATTCCGCATCAGTTTCCTCCTTCTGTTGTAGAGTTTGTTTATGGCAGGGGGCTACCAGACTGGCTTCCTTTTTTTTTGAGGAGAGCATCTTAGTTCTATTGGGTATGACGAGATTCATGCATTTGTGTACGTGTTCATACAGTGCATTGGTGTATGATTTGGCGGTCATGCAACTATTCTTCATTTGTATGGGTGCCGTGAAGTTAGCCACCTCTGTTTTTAGGAGCCCAAAGTTAACTTTGGAGAAGTTTTTCATGGTGGTTACTTTTGCTGAGGGGGGTGAGAGGGATGTGGTTTTCCAAGGTGATTAGCTTGTGATCGGATCTAACCAGGGAGGAGTTGACTATTGGTGTAGAGCAATGATCGTCCATGTTAGTAATGACAAGGTCAAGGATGTTGCTACCTCTAGTGGGGTAAGAACGAGCTGGTCCAGGGCATTGGAATTAATGAATTCCAGAAAGCACTGGGCAAGTGTATTGGTACATGAGTAGTTTTCCCAGTTAATGGAGGCATAGTTGAAGGCACCCAGTATGAGAGTGTTAGGTTGGACCCTAATATTCTCCAGGGTGCTTAGAAATGTGGAGTGTAAATCTTGGGATGTGATTGGGGACCTATAGCAGGCTATGACCTGAATCACTGTCTTACCCAATGTTAGCTGCACCTGAAGTATCTCAGATGCATTATGTTGGGCTACCAGTCTGGAGGTGTGCACATCCTTTATGAATATGGAAACACCACCGCCTTTGGAGCTTCGGTCCAAGTTCTAGGGCTGAAAGGTGTAGAATGAGTTGTAGCCTGTTAGTCCAGGGGTGCTTTCTGCTGCCTAAAACCAGATGTCTGTTAAGCACAAATGTCGATGTTCTCCATTTTAAGGAGTGCTTTGAGCGAGTGCATTTTGAGATTTAGACTTCTAGTATTGAGCAGCATGACCCTCAGATACTTCTAGTATTGAGCAGCATGACCTTCAGATACTTCTAGTATTGAGCAGCATGACCCTCAGATACTTCTAGTATTGAGCAGCATGACCTTCAGATACTTCTAGTATTGAGCAGCATGACCCTCAGATACTTCTAGTATTGAGCAGCATGACCCTCAAATTGCATTTGTTTGTAGCTGTTATGGTGGTAATTTGGTCTTTGGAACACCACCTAAAAAAGGCACTATAGAGCTGGCAAGAGCCTTGGCCAGTATCCAGAAGCCCAGGGGTGACAGATGCAGGCCATTTCTGGCAAAGCATCGAGGTCTGTCAATCATGTCATCCCAGGCAGATACTGGATCCCCTTAGAACGACACCAGAAACTTAGCCAATTATTGAAATCAATAATTTTCTGCTTGTACTGTGGTATCATTCTGGGTGATGGTACATAGCTGATTAGAGTTAGGTAGTGTAGCAAATGTGGCAGATTTATAAGTTTTTGATGTTGTGTTGTTAAAATTTATAAAATGTAAATGTTGTATCCATTACCTTTACTGATTCTGTAGCATTATCAAATGTTACATGGTTCATGGTTGCTTTTTTAGTTTTACTGTAATCTTTGTATACGGTCTGAAAAAACACACAATTTTCAGATCTGTACATCTCAATCTGGGCCTATAACAAACAGCCCTATACCATGTGATCCAAACCCATATCAGATGCAAAAACATGACATGATTTTCTGAATTCCTTTCTGTGGAGATCAGTCTCTAACAATCCCAAGGGAACAAGCTTCCAAATTTACAATCCAAATTTAATATAATCAACATCAATGTTACTACTCAGTCAAGTAAAGACAAAATGCCGCTGCAGTGGCTTTAAGCACATTTTGGGAAGTGCTTATGTTCATGCACATAACTATCACATTTTGACTATATATTGTATTTAGAATACAGACTCACAGCAGTTTGAACCAGGAGATTTACACTTACTTCTGTAAGATTAAAAAAAAAAACAAGTGTCTTTATGATATTCATAGTTACATTTCTTGTCATTTCCCCTTTTTATTTGACATTAATTCTGGTAATATTTAGCTTAAAGTAAATAGTGCTTCTGGGTTTGGATGACTAATGTGAATCTATGTCATGAAAGCTGGAATACCTTACTGTGACTATTACATGTCTAAAACAAAATTAAAAGTAGCCACAGTAAAGTATTATATCATAATCATATATTTGAGGTGTACACAGTCAAAGAGGTTATGACTGTTGGGTGCAACAAGGCTGTCTGATTAAAATAAACTGTGCTATAATGATCAAGATAAATAATCTGCAATCAAAGTTTGCAAAACTAGTGTGCAGGCTTGTGAAGCAAGCTGGAATACTTTACAGTGACCATCTTAAGTACAATCTGATATCTGAGGTATGCAAAGAAGCTGTAAATGATGGGTGCAAGGCCTTTTTGTTGATGAAAATGATTGTTGGAGGTGTTGCAATGTTTCTGAAAGTAATAGATGGAAAATTAAAGAAATGATGGCTCATCACTATCAACTATCAGCATTGTACACAATAAGTACATATGTTTGGTGGTCCAAGCAGGATGTGTATGATGCCAATTGACCACTGGTACAATTATGTACAAGTAACACTGCCAGCACTTTATTCTGTAATTGAGCTGTTGGCTGTGATTCCTTCTATCTGGAATCTGCATATCTTCACTGCCTCTTTGTGACTGTTTCCAGGCGGTCTAGTTTCGTACAACTCTCCAAAGACATAACATAGGTAAATTGTTATGCAGTGTGTGTGTGCATGTACCTGTATGTGTGTGCATGGGCACATGTGTGCATATATGTGTGTGTGTGTGTGTGTGTGTGTGTCTGTGTTGAGTCTGTGTGCGTGTACTTTGTATCATATCTCACTTATCAGGACTAGTGTCAAGTCAATATAGATATATATGTATATATATATATATATATATATATATATATATATATATATATATATATATATACATGTGTGAAAAATGTTGATATTGATCTGTTGACACAATACTTGGGGCACATAGGGTCATAGGTTGTTAAAAGACATGCAGTCCAGATGAACTTTAAGGAGCCTAGTCTAAATTCCCTGTTGCCACAAAGCACTGACTGGTCAAGTCAGTTGCTGAAGGTCATACATTTGGCAAATAAAGCTGAAAAGATTCAATCCATGTACCCTTGGAACAAGAAGCAGCTCATTAAGAAGTCAGAGCTTTTGTCTTCTGCTCTAATTGCCAGACAAAAAGATAGCTGCTTCCCATCTGGGAATTAAACCTTTTGTCTATTCTGTGATAGGCAGGGATACTCAGCACTACACTAGAGAGGAAGACAAGAAACTCATACAGATGCCAGGCAAACTCGACACATGCACTGCAACTGGAGGGGAGGACTGAAACTGAAGCCATTATCAATGTGAGGCAGTCATACCCCATTAAGGCACCATGCTAACTACAACTCTTTTGGCTAGTAAAAAAAGAACAGTTAAACAGTAATTATTTTTTTTAAAAAGGAGGCATAACATCCCTCACAGAACACCTCCTAGTCCACAGACCCTCAGTTACATAAGAAGATTTTAACACAGGCCTACTAGAATAATCTCAACCTCAACCTCTGCCTTGGAGCTTGCCTAGTTTAAAACTGGTCCTGCTCAGCACTATGCACACTAGGTCGCTATAACTTGTGTGGAGACTATGGACAATGTGGCCATTATTTCTTTAACTCTCACCAATATCAAATGTTAGACATATGCACAGATGGTGATGATAGTGTGTATATGAACAGTCTATTGTCTAGGCGAAACAAGCTAGAATACATTACTGGGATCATTTTTCATTTTTCTTGCAAACAAACATCAGGCTTATAAATACAGAGACATGTTGTGACAAGTTGAAATATATTACCTTGGCCATTTGTTATTTAATTTTCATCCAAGTCTAACAACTGAAGGATACACAAAGTATGTCTGTCTATTGGATGGCATCCTGTGTATATGTAAGACAGCAACAGTCTCAAATGTCTGTGGCCACTGGAGGTCAGCAATGTCCATGTACAGTATATTAAGTATATTAGTCATATTCTTGTAAGTATTTGTTTATGTGTGTGGTCATTGTAAAGACAATTCCTCCCTACCCGGAAATGTAGTGACCTCAAAGAAGTTTACATTAACTAGTAGTATGTTAGGGAGGGACATGCTCTATGAAATGGTTATGAAGTCAGTGAGGTGGATGAGCAGGTTATTACCATGTGTACTTAATGTAGATACCCACAGATCTCATCAAGGTATTTTGGAAATTGCTGTATAAATCCAGTCCATAGCCTGTTATGTCTAAGAGTTAGTAAAGGCTAACGCAAACATCCATATTTTCTCAAAAATGAAAGATTCCAGTGAAGTGGATTACATCACACACACTAATCAAAGGTTGGAGCAAACATTTAACTTTAAATTTAAAATCCTCAATGCTTCTAGGGGCCTAGTGATCTTCAGATCCCCTCCTTAATTCAGCTATTTCCTCCAGAGTTATATCAAGATAATTTTGCTCCAGTCCTTTGTAATGTCACATATTTAATGACACCTCAAGTGTCTCCCTTTGGACATCTGGAAAGGTGGCAGTCCCATATGAAACTATTATTATTGACAAACATGAAAGACTAAACCAGTTTAATCACAATGAAATTGTTGTAACATGGAATTAAATTAACATTTGTATACAGTTTTGTGTAACATGACTTACTTTTTTCCTGAATCAAGTTCTTTTCAAGCCCACAGAGCTATTACTCTTCAATAGATGACTATTTGTGAATGTGTGTGTGTATGTGTGTGTGTGTGTGTGTGTGTGTGTGTGTATAATATATATATATATATATATATATATATATATATATATATATATATATATATATATATATATATATATATATATATATATATATATATATATATATATATATATATATATATATATATATATATATATATGTATGGGTCTACTTCAAAAGACAGACAGACCAAAAGACTGAATCCCAAAAGACTGAAAATTCAAAATACTGAAAACATTTTAATGAAGGAGGCAGGCCTCCCTGCACCTCCTCCTAATATATACACCAACTTCAAGATCACACAACAGTGGAGAAGGGGCAAATTCTATCATTGAGTATTTTAAATTTTTAGTCTTTTGGTTTTTCAGTCTTCTGAAGTAGATCAATATATATGGATTCACTTTGGAACATCAAAATACCATAAGGTTGAAATTCAAAACATTGAGACCAAAATCTTGAAAGTTCAATACACCGAAATGTTAAAACATTGATTCTTATAACATTGAAAAAACATAGGAAACCAACATGTACTATATTCCACTACAACAACATACAGAAACAAATAAACAACAAGCTATATTAAACGTTTCCAAATATAAGCAGGGGGGCAAGCCCACTTTGCACCCCCTGCTACTTAAATATATCAAATCCTAGATTGCACTACACAGAATAAAATGGCAGACATACCATCAGCTCTTCATGGCTGCCTGTTTAAATTGTAAAAACTATCCTCACCCTTGTCTTAGAAACACTACTTCACTGCGAAAACACTACACATTAATATATATCTCTCTGATATGTAAAGTTACACAGGTAATCTCAGTCATATTCCCTTCTTATTTACTATACTACAACATAACATATCTGAAAGCCACAGCAACCAATTTGCATATCATAACAGTGTTTATACAGTTAATTCAACATTCTGACATCCGACATTGTAAACTTACAGCATAACGAACTTTCAAGATTTTGAACTCAATGATTTGAATTTCAAGCTAATAGTCTTTCGATGTTCCAAAGTGAATCCATATATATATATATATATATATATATATATATATATATATATATATATAGATATATAGATATATATATATATATATATATATATATATATATATATATATATATATATATATAGATATATGGGTCTACTTCAAAACATTAAAAGCTCACAATATCAAAGACCAAATTGTTGAGACAAAAACATTGAAACCTCCCTTCAGCCAACCACCAGATCATCAAATCCATTTCCAGGGTAAGTAACCACTCGTACCACAACTAACGTAAATTAAACCATACCATCCCCAACCTATCCAACAACACTCTCCCTAACTAAATGTACCAACTCTGAGATCACACTACAGTTGGGAAAAGGGCAAAGTCCACCTTGTTGGCCAACAGGTTACTTACCGTGAGAATAGATTCACCGATCCGGTCATTTGCTGAAGTGATGCTTTTGTCTATTGGGGATCCTAGTTAAGTATACTGAAAATCATTAAGGACTTTCATTATTAATATATAATCAGGTTATTTGGAACAAGGGAGTGGTTACAGAGGTTGGTTCTGTTAAGAGAAATAAAAGCATTAAACTCATTCCTTCAACCAAGTCCCCCACTCCCCTTAACACCATAGTTTAAATTGAGACTGTGCTACCTTAGAACTGAAACTAAAAAAATAGTGACAAATTAAAATATATAATATAAGAACAGCTCATTGAGGCTAACTTACAAATCTAAATTATATTAATTAAGAAACCAACTCACTAACAAAATGACTAACTAATTAACTAACAAAAAGATCTAACACTAGACATTTATCAGAATAAATACTGGAAACTTATAAAATGAAACACTTTTAACAAAGATCGCTTTCGTATCAAATAATTTCTTCATCAGGTTTGTGTGTAAAAAATATCATAATGTTAATGAACATGTGCATAAATCTACAAGTGAACACCTAATAGGCTGAAAACCACAGTCATAATTGGTAGGGTGGAAACACAGTGAAACAATTTTAAAAATAAAGCATTAAGGCCCTGGGGATCTGTTCAAGTGCAGCATCTAACTAAGAAAGCACTTAGTTTAAATTAATAAAAGTATTAAAAAACAACACTGATGTCAGTTATTTTCATTGTAAAATATTTACAATGTTTGATATTTCTTTATAACAATATTAGCATATATAATATTAGTGTGTAATGTCAGCATTAATCAGTCCCATATCAAACTTTTAATAGTGTTTTAAATAATGGGGCAATTTCCTGAGATCTAGTATGCCTTTTATGGAGCAATAATTAAGGCCCGGTTTTCTAAAAGAGATCAGTTTCCACTGACACAGTAGTTCACATTATTCTAAAAGATTAGAGATGTCTCCTTCCAGTTTCCAGAGGTCCACACGATCAATAATTTGAAATTTAAATCCAGTGTGTCTTTTGTGAAGCTGCAGGTGCTGAGCCAGTGCATTATTCTTGCACTGAGCTCTAAGTTTGGAAAGATGGCCAGAAATCCTGTCTGTTGAGTGTTGTCCCCACATAAAGTGCTTTACAGACATTGCAGCCCTTGCCCTGTAAACCACCTGCATTGAGTTACAGTCACCTCCTACATTGATTTTACTCAGTTTCTTTAAATAAGGGCAGAAAAACATGTCTCCCCTCTTGTATTTTCTGACAAAAGACACAGTTGGCTCCACACTTATTGGTGCTTGTATCCAATGGTCTGGGCCTACCTTCAACCCAACTCTTGATGTTTCTGTCTTTCCTATACACAAAGGAAAGAGATTCTCCAAGAATGTCCTTCAGATACAAGCTTTCAGTAATTATGACCCAGTTCTCTCTAATAATATTAATGATGCTGTGATAGTCAACAGAAAAAGTCAAGATACAACTGTCTTTATAGGTTCATAGGTTCATAGGCAGATACTAGGCTATCTGCCCTAGGGCATTTATAAGCCTAGCCAGAGTGTATTTGGCTTCCACCTCCCTATTAGATTAGCCTACTGTGCCTCTGTAAAGTAGTTCACAGAAGGTACCCTTTTAAGATTAGTTTACTGTGCCTCTGTCTAGCAGGGACACAGAAGAGATCCCAGGGGTGAATTTGTGATTTCCCATCCACGCGTCCAGATTTTGCTTGAAGAGGGTTAGCGAGGGGCTATGTCTAACATGAATTGGGATTCTATTCCAGAGTGAGGGGAGCCTCTGGGAAATGAATCTGTCCCTCCAGCATGTTCTATTTATTTTTGTGCTGAGGTTTAGTTCCCTGAAGTGTGTAGCTCTAAGAGACTTGGATTTTTTGAGGTGGAGCATGTCCATTAATTCTGGGTTTGACATGGCTTTGTACGTCAGGCATAGACCGCCTCTGAGTAGGCAGTAAGCAACTGAGTACAGCTGGAGTTTCTTTAGTCGAGCTGCATAGGACATCTGTTTGTAGCCCATGATCCTCTTGGTGAGGTACTTTTGGGGTCTCTCCAGTTGCTGCAGGTGTCGGGTAAGGTACATCCCAAAAGGGGCATTGTATTCAATTATGGGTCTGATGAGTGATGAGTAGAGGGGCACAATGACCTCTCTTGATCTAGATGCGATCCCTTTCATGATAAGGTGGGCTATATAGAAGGTCTTTCTAACCACTTTGGCAACGTGATTATCAAAGGAGAGATTACTATCTATGTTGGTCCCCAAATCTCTAATTACTTCTTCCGTACTTAATGGATTACCACCTATGTGGTAATTTGTGGGCACCTTGTTTTTCCCAAAGGAGATGACTATGCACTTTTTAGCATTTAACTTGAGGCCGTGGCTCTGGCACCAAGCATCTGTCTCTGTGAGACCCTTTTGGAGGTTGCTTGTGTCAGCTGGAGATTCGATTATGGCCCCCAGTTTGCAGTCATCTGCGAACTTTGTCAGCCATAATCCCCCCGTGTTAGCCTGAACCTCAGAGAAGTATATACTGAACAAGAGAGGTCCCAGAAATGAGCCCTGTGGGAAGCCACTTGTAAATGGTTTGGATTCGGACATGACAACTGCAATTCTGACCATGTGGGTTCTATCTCTGAGCCAGTTTGCAACCCATCTTGTGATATAGGGGTTGATATTTAAGCTGGTAAGTGTATTTATGATGCCCGAGTGGGGTATTGTGTCGAAGGCTTTTGCGAGGTCCAGGTAAGCTGTGTGGACTACCTTGCCCTCATCTATGGCTTTGGTAACTGTTTCAAAGAAATCAACTAGGTTTAAGAGGCAAGTTCTGCCCTTAACAAAGCCAAATTGTCTGGAGGCTCCCAATGTCTTTGTTTATGAGTTCCATGATAATACGCTTCATAGCTTTACAGACCAGACTAGTCAGGCTTATGGGGCGATAGTTTCTGGGCTCCGTTGTGGCACCACCTTTGTGGAGTGGGACCACTGTAGCTGTACACCATTCTTTAGGTACATATCTTGTAGCAAGGCTAAGTTTGAACAGTGACTTAATGTGAGGGTTCAGTTCTTCTTGGAGCTCGTGTAAGACACAGCCTGGGACACCGACCGGTCCCATAGATGCTGTGTTTTTTGCTTTGGAGAGGGCAGCTTTCACCTGTGCTTCTGTGATGTCAGGGAGGTTACATTCAGTTGGGATAGGCATTTGCTCCTTTGGGGGAGGGGGGGGAGAAGTTTGCACTGAATCTGTCTGCCAGGATGTTGGTTATGTCTGTAGGTTCTGTATATTTTGTACCGTTATGCAACAATTCAGAGCATATCTGGGAGTTTCCGCCCATGTTCCTGACATAACTAAAGAAGGCCTTGTGATTATCTTTAGTGTCTAGGGCAATTTTTCTTTCGAAGCTGGCCTTTGATGATTTTATGAGGGATCGAAGTTTCTTGCTAATACTGATCAGAGATGCCTATCCCTTTTTGGGATTTTGCTCTGTCATGTAGTAGCTTCCTCCTTTTGTTGTATAGCTTATTTATGGCCAGGGTCCACCAGACTGGTCTCCTGTTTTTGGAGGAGTGAGTCTTGGTTTTATTTGGGATAGCATGATCCATGCATTCCTGCAGGTGCTCATAGAATGCATTTGTAAAGGATTCTGCAGATTGGGCTGTATTATCCTCTTGCCCAGGGGCTTTGAAGGATTCCACCTCAGTCTTGAGAAGTGCAAAGTTGGCTTTTGAGAAATTCTTTACAGTGATTTCCTTGGCTGGGGGTGGGGACGGGATATGGATGTCCAGAGAAATTTGTCTATGGTCTCATCTTACCAATGAGGGGTTTACCTCTGGTGTGGAACATAGAGTCCTCATGTTGGTGATGACCAGGTCCAATATGTTGTTCCCTCTTGTGGGAGTGGTGACCAGTTGTTCCATTGCATTAGAGTTTATAAATTCAAGGAACCGTTGGGCGAGGGTGTTTGGGCTTGAGTAGTTTTCCCAGTCAATGCTTGGGTAGTTGAAGTCACCCAATAACATAGTGTTTGGAAAGGCCTTCATATTCTCCAGTGTTCTCAGGAATGCCAAGTGAGGATCCTGTAATAGGGAGGGTGTTTTGTAGCAGGCTACAAACTGAAAGGCAGTTTTGCCCGCTGTTAGTTGCACATGGATGGTTTCCGATGCTTTGTGCAGTGCCACTAACCTGGAGGTGTAGGTATCTTTGATGAATATAGATATTCCCCCTCCTTTTGTGCTTCAGTTCGAGTTTTGGGGCCGAAACGCATGGTATAAGTTATAACCTGGTAGTGCTGGGTTGCTCTCAGGAGCCTTGAACCAGGTTTCTGTTACTGCACAGACATCAATCTTCTCCATACTGAGGAGAACCTCGAGTGCGTGCATCTTGAGGTTTAGACTTCTGGCATTGAGTAGCATTACCTTTAGTTTTTTTATCCTTGGGTTGTCTATGGAGGTGGATTTGTCCTTTGAGCCTTGCCTAAAAAAGGCACTATAGGGGTGGCAAGAGCCTTGGCCAGTATACAAAAGTCTAAGGGTGACAGGTGCAAGCCGTCCCTAGCAAAGCAACGTGGCTTGTCGAGCATGTCATCCCAGGCTGACAGACACTGGATCCCCTTTGAATGACACCAATACTTTAGCCAATTGTTGAAACTGATCATTTTGTCCTTATACTGTGGCGGCATCATTCTTGGTGAGGGCAAGATGCTACTCAAGGTCAGGGTCATACCAGCCTGGGCTACATGGTCAGAGAGCTCCTCTATGTCTCTTTTCATGCAGTCCAGGGAGGTACGTCTCAGGTCATTCACACCAGCATGGACAATGACAGAGTCATACTTGTACTTGCTTTGGAGTGTCCTGAGTACTTGCGTTATGTGGCGGATCCTGGCACCTGACAGGCAGCTTACAGTGACCTTTTCCTTGTTCAGTCTGGTGAGCGGGACGTCAGTGTGCCGGACAATAGAGTCCCCTATAACAAGTGTATTTGGTGTGTTGTTTGGCCTTAAGGGCTGTGACTGTGAGGCACACTGATTTTGTGAGATATGTGATACATGCGTATTGTTGAGGGGTGGCTGTTGCTTGGATATCTGCTTAGGAGGTCTTTGCTGTTTAGGCAGATTTTTATTTAGAGCCTCCGAGTATGTTTTTGTGTGTTTATGTGTTGGGCATGCAGATGCAATAGGTCTGTGTGAGACTGGATTTGTGGTGTGGGTGGTTACCTTTTCCTCCTGACTGACTGTGCCAGTCTTGGGTTGAGAGAGCTCTGCCTCCAGTTTAGCTGTGTAATTGCATCTGTCACATGTATTAGAGTTTGTTGGAAGGAGGAGAGGGTTGTCTGTGTACATAAGGCAATTGTAACATTGCCTCAAAATTCCCAGATTCACCAGCTGGACTGGAGAGTAACCTTGAAACTGACCCTTGGACATACCAGATTAGTATAGAGAACTGCTTTTTTACTGATCAGATTAGGGAAGGGAACTGATTTTTCACTTGATCAGGAAGGACCAATCGGGGGCCTAATACTTATGAGAAGTCAAGGAGGGTGTAGTGCTTTAGTTAGTTAGTGTTTCTTTATAAGAGCTGAGCAAGTGCAGGGCTTTAGAAAGAGAATAGAGTGATTACTTTGAGAGTTTCAACAGTTCTAAGGGAAAAAGTGAAGAGCAGACTTTGTGGAGCCTGGAATAGATTAAACCTGTTTAGGCGGCGCTCCTGTTTAGGCGGCGCTGCCCGACGCTGCTCAGTGCGCAAAACCGCGCAAAAAGAGAGTTGTAGGGTTTTAAGCGAGAGAGATCAAGGAGTTTAGAATTGACCCAAAATGGCCAATAAAACTACAGCTTCTAGGTAGTAACCACTCCTCCAGGGACAGGCAGGCTGTTCAGTGTTAACCACTCCCACTAGTGAACACAGAGACTTCCCTTTAGCCCAAGCAAGCACTGGCCTTCTAGAAACTTCTAAACAGTTCAGAACAGCAAATCTGTAACTGAACTTTCTTAACTTTCAGAAAGTGGGGAAAAAAGCAAGATTTTTAGTTTTTATTTTTCTTTTTGTTGTAGTTTAAAGGTAGCAGAGATACACAAGCAGCAAAATAATCACAACAGTGCAATAAATGACCCCACACTTGAGTGCTAGGCCAAAATCAGGTAAAATTCAGTTTTTAGAGAAAAAAAAAAGATTTTAAATTAAGTGCAACACAGGAAATGCAGTAAACAGGCTTTAGATGTGTTCCAAGTACTGTTACTCTTACAGATATAAACTTTAGCAAGCCGGAAAATAACAAAAAATAGGCGGCAAAGCAGTAAAACTTAGCAAAAAATCAGACAAAAATACTTAAAATCACAAAAGTGGCTCCTTTTCTACTCTCAGCGTTTTCTCCCCTTGGTAGGTGCTTCAGCAACAACTAGCAAGCCTGAAATCTGTTGTCCAATCTGTAGATCTGTTGTCCATAGATTTCTTTAACACCCTCCTGTAAGGACTGTTAAGAGCTGATGAATCTGTACTTTTTAGTTCAATTATAGGTTCCAGAATGCTTCTTAACATATCGCTTTCATATTCCCTCACCAAATAATCATTTTCAAAATCATTTAGGTTCTTAAGGAAGAGTTCCATTTTCATGGTGAACCTAGCCAACCTGTAGCCCTGGGACTTAACAACGTTATATTTTGTCCTGGTGGGATGGATACTCTTATGATGTAGCAGGAGGTTTACTCTGGTAGGTTTTCTGTAAAGATCTTTGTCCATTTTACCTTGGTCCAGGTCTTTAGTAATCTGTATATCTAAGAAGACTGTAGAGGTGAGGCTGTGGGAAGAGGTGAAATGCAGGAAGACGGTGGTTTGATTCAGATAATTGATACAATTTTCTAAGTTAGCACTGTCCCCTTTCTACACAATATAGATGTCATCAAAAAAGAACAGATACACTGTGATATGCTGCATGTATTCTCTGTTGTTAAAAACATAATCTTCCTCCCACTTGCCTAGGGCTATGTTGGCTAGGCTAGGGATCATAGTTGTCCCCATGGCTATACCAGTCTTTTGTTTATAGCAATTGCCATTAAACGTAAAAAAATTGTGACTAAGTACCATATCTTAAAGTTTACCTGTTCTTTCATTTTGTGCTGGTGTGCCATTGTTGTTTTTCCTGTATGGATCAATCACTGTTTCAATACAATAATTACGTGGAAGTGCATTACATAATGATTCAACATCTATTGTTAATAAAATGCTATCAGCATCAATTGTAATGGTTTTTATTTTCCTTAAAAATCATTAGAGTCGTTTATATGTGAAATATTCTTCTCAGCCAGATGTTGTAACAAAAAATCCAGGTAGATGGCAGCAGCTTCGATAAGGGAACCCCCCCCCACTTGCAACCACTGGCCTGTAAGGAGGGTTTTCTCTATTTATGTGGCTTAGGGATTCCAAAGAATTTAGACAAGCGAGGGGATGGAGCCTGTAGATAGTCAAATAATGCCTTAATCTCTTATAAAGTTAAAGCTTCATAATAGTTAGTGTCACTCAATATTGCTTCTATTCTCTGGTTATAGGTGCTGGTATCAGAAGCAACAATATCTCCTCCCTTGTCAGCCTTCATAACCCGTCGAGAATGTTTCTCATTATACTCAACTGGAATCACTTGTTTGTGTGTTTCAATAAAGTATATTCCATTTTTAACTCAACTGTGGACTACCTATGATTTTATTATTTTGTAGTACGTATTTTAAAGTTCTGTTTTTATTAGTGACCTAGGTGCATAACATATGTCAAGGACTAACTTCACACTCTCCACACTGCAAAGTTTCTGTTTGTTTTTTTTTGTTGCTGTTGTTGTTTTTGAATACACATGTTCATGGTCACATCTTATTTTGTCATTCTTATGTAGATGGGTGAGGATCCCAGCAACAAGCATGGTTCAGACTACATGCATTTGATGTTGATTAGCGCAGGATTCTATATGGTTAAGGTGATTTCCCAACTATTTAATGCTCTGATGAAGGATGTAGCTCAGAACTCTAGCTAACAGTCTGATAGCACTGGTTATCAAAAACCAAGCAGATAAGATCGCATAGTAATGTTAGAGGCCTCTGTGACTCCTGCATATTAATAGAAATATGAAAGTTTTTCATGCCACAGCTAGATAGCGCTGTAGTTAGTATGGCTCTAGAGTGCATATTTCCTATGAAAAGCTGTTTAAATCGGGCACTATAACATTTTAGCCAAACAACCATTTAAGTGTCGTACTCTACGATAATCCTATGCGGTGGTGGTGCTGCAGTAGCGTTGTCACCTCATAGAAAGACGTTGTCCCGTTCGATTATCAGCTTGAGCGTCTTCTGTGTGGAGGCATACGTGAATGGGGTGTGCCTTCGTTGAAGATTGTGTGTCAGGGCTGGTAACCAGGTACGTAAAAAAATCGACTACCAATCATTAGTGGACCGGAGTTCTGCTGTGGCGAGCCCTAACCGGGAAAAGCCGAAAGACACAAACAAACTCTAAGATAATCCTATGTGAAGATGGCCATACTAATCCAAGTACTACTGCCTAGATAAATAGTGGCTGTTTCATTATCTATATTTGTAATTTGACAAGTGGGTAATCCCACTCAATGATATAGTTACAAATTTCACTCACAACAAATCAGCTCACATGCATTACATAAAATTACAGGGGACAGTTGTGAACACACTCTCAGGCAATTGCATGGATTATAAGTCAGAGACAATTATATGTCAGACTGAAAAATATGAAATAAAAACAGTAATGAACAGTAGGGAATGAACAGGAAATGCAGACAGATTGTGAGGTGAGGGTAAGCTTATAATAATATCTATAGTTTAAACAGATCATAAAAAGGGTAATGGAGAAGAATTCATAGGAATATAAAAACGTTTATCAAAAAGAGCAAGTATGACCTATTTAAAGGAAAGCAGGAATCTTACTACTGGGGCTGCCGAGGACAGTAAGGAAGGAAGGAGCAAAACGATCAATTTACTGCGGACTACACCGCTAGAAATAATAATACTTATGAGGCAGACAATAGAAGATGCCAAGTATACAGAGCATGTTAGAGAACATGATACACAGTTAGGCTTCTTGGTCTGCGATTATTCTTATACTAGATAAAGGTGTTAATTACATCAACTTCAACCTCCTTTTTTCACTCAGAAAGATGACATCACGATGGAAAGTTATGAGCGATGGCAGTTATGGGTGACGCAGTGGTGCAGTGGTTAGCATTGTCACCTCACAGCAAGAGGTTCTGTTTTTTTTCTCGGCCAGGGTGCCTTCTGTGTGGAGTCTGCATGTCCTTCCTGCATTCACATGCGTTTCTTCTGGGTGCTCCAGTTTCCTCCCACATTCCAAAGACATGTGGCTGGAGTGCGTCTCCCTGGGCCTCTGCTGAAATTGGGCTCTGATGCAGTTGAACTTTCCTGGTAAACAAATGTTAAATAAATAAATAAAAAAAATAAAATACATAGTCCTGGATGACTAATGAGCTTTGAAGCTTTATCTGAACAAAGGTTAAGGCACAGGTGGTCTATAAGGTTCAGAGGTAAGTACTAGGCTAGCTGCCCTTGCAGGTCATTTTAAGTCAAGCCAATTTTCCTTTCAAAGGTGAGAATTAAACTCCATACCTTGTGTCTGTGAGGTAAACAACTTAACAGTTATACCATGCCCAAGCCCCAAATTGATAGATCTAATGGGGACTGAACCCAGAAAATTCTACATGTAAAGCAGATATGATAACCACTACACCACATATCCTCTGTGCAATCAGCAAAATGTTAAGAGAAAATAGTCTACTTCAATCTCATTTCCTACTTACATGCCCCTTGTGTTTGAAATGTGACATACGTTAACTGCCCACCCTGTTAAACACTGCTGTGGTTACAATTACAAATCACAATGTGATGCTCTGATAAGATTACATTGCTGGGGCCATGTTTCTCACCTTCAAGGCCTTTGGCACAGTTGAATAATCCATTCTGTTGTACAGAATGAAGTTGACCGTGTTACCAGAACATTGTGTACTCAAACCCATTTGTCAGGTGGGATTCTATTATAACAAAATATAACCATTTACAGATAAGAGTTCCTCAGGCACTGTTTCTGACCCTTTACTTTTTAACGGACTGTCAGTCAGATATGATCCTAGATGTATGATATGATTCTAGATCCGTTTTGACAGTCATACCTAATTTGTCAAGACAATTCTGCTACAGCATTAACCTGCCATTTACAAAGGGGAATTCCTCAAGGGCTGATTCTGGACTCCATTTTTTGATGTTTGCGAATGAGACATGAGTTTCCTGTGGAACAGTCACACTATTTCAGTAAGTCCATGACCCAGAATTGGTATATGTTGCCTCTTTTTTTCTTATTTTTGCCAAGATGCCTTTTTGCCTGGTATGGCAGCAGCCTCTCCGGCTCCCATTTTGCATTTTTACTTTCTTTTAGTTTTCTTTTGGTTATGTTGATCAGCTGTCCATTTTTGTTTAGTTCAGTGTGCTGGCATCTGCAGCCATGATATCCATTATGTTGTGGAGTGCTTAAATGTAAGTTTTTTGCTCTTTGGAACAGAATGCATGAAAGTTGGGCCTTCAGTGGTGAGTAGGGGCTGGATGCAGAAGTGGAGGCTGAAACCTTGTCTGCTGGCTTGGTTTGTTGATTGGAATGGTTTTGGAGTTTGTGATGGTGATGGTAATAGTGTCACTGGTGAAGACTGAGGAAGGAAGGAATGAAAGAAGGCCATTTGGGCCTGGGCAGCAGTTGTGTGATTTGTGGTGTTGGTGGGTCTGAACTGGGACTTAGATGCTGCTGGTGCTATAATGGGAGATGCAGTGGTTGAAACTTTTGTGCCTTCAGTGGTTTTGAAAGGTCTGGACTGGGTTTTTGGCTGTTGCCTGTGCTGGAAAGAGAGTTGTCGAGGTTATATGCTTCTGTGCCTTCAGTTGGCTCATTACTGTTGTTGTTTATGTGTCTTTGTGTTTTTCCTTTTTCTTGTTTATGTTTTTGAGCTTGGAGGAATGAAATCTTGTTCATCTGTGCATTTGTCTATGGTCTGAATGACAATAAAGTTATTTCTGATTTCTGAGGTAGATATATAACTCTTTCTTTTTTTTAAAAACAATTCTATTGATTTTAAAGAAATAAATATAAACAATAACATGTTCTTTTAACATAAAGATATTTACAATTAAAAAAGTGTTCACATAAGCATTCACATAACAATGTTTAACAAATAAAGTGAAATTACTAAAACTATATACAAAGACATCCATTGAATATCATTAAGTCACCTAGTATTTGATTATTCCATATATATAACACTTAGAGAGGTTGAAATTTGATTTATATGATATCATTGTCAATCTCTTTTCAACAAATTCTGTAGATTAACCCATATATGATAGTTATAAGTTTTTCTAGATGTTCTAGATGTCATAGTTGCAATCTGCAATTGACAAACTTCCATTAGAATTTTCTTAAAATCATTATAGGAAGGAGAGGATTCAGATATCCAGTTTCTTGTTATAGTTTTCCTGGCTACTGCCAGTATTGCCCAAATTAAGGAATGTTTAACTGTTTTTACACAACCAGGTATGGGTGTATTGAAGACTACTAATGATTTGGTCAAAATAAAATTATCTGTGAATATCGCTTGTAGGAGTTCTTTAATGTTTTCCCAAAATACACTTAAAGCAGGGCAGTCATAAAGCATATGGTTCCAGTCAATGTTTGTGTTAGACTTACATCTGTTGCAAATATTTAGTTTACCATTAATTTTGTTCATTAGTTGAGGAGTGTAGAAGGATATATATAAGAATCTCCAGGAATATATTTTCCATTTAAGTGAAAGTGTTGTTTTCCCTGCAGATTCTAATATATTTGTTTTATTTAGATCCCTTGGAAGTCTGTTATTAACTGTATAAAAATGGTTCCAGAAATTAGCAGGACAACAATATGTTTCTACTCTGATAAGTCTGTATATCAATGCCATGTTGTCTGAATAAGTTTGTTTATATTGAGTAACCGAATTAAAGAAATCTAGCAGTATACTAGTGACCTGTTTATTAGCAGAAGTGATAGGGTTCATCTTATTTTGTAAGAATAGTCTGAGGGATTGTATGTTAAGCCATAGGGAGTTGTCTAACTGATATTCACTTATTATCTGATCAACATCCTTCACCCTATCATCTGCAATAAGTTGAAACCAATACAAAAGACCTTTTGGTTTAAGCAAGGTAATTTTATCTATATCTGAGGAATGTAAGGATTCTTGAGTAAAGGCTATCGGGAAAATTGTAAAAAAAGTTCCTTGTACTCAGTGTGTTTAAATATAATGTTTCTAAAATTTATTAGTATGTTGAGTAAGTAGCTAAATGAATGTTTGGGTATGCTGTGTAACATGAAGTAATCTTTAAGTATCCATAATATTGGGTTATTTATTAATTCTAATTTGTATGGCTGTGGTTTCAATATTAATAGCATAGCTGAGGATTCCCAGAATATTTTCCATTTAGGCTGTTATGGTGTATCTAAAAGTTGTGCTATAGATCTAATAATAGCTGCATTAGAATAAAGGTTCAAATCAGGAAAGGCTATGCCCCCTTTGTTACAACTATGAAGGTGATGTTTAAGTGCTATTTTAGGTTTGTTGGAAAATCAAAAAAAACTTTAATAACAGAGAATTGATCTTATTAATGAAAACTTTACTGGGAAGTTTTAAAATAGATTGTATAATATAGAGAATTTTAGGAAGGATTATCATTTTAATGATAGTTAACCTTTCCTCAGTTGTAAATATAATTGTATTCCATTTTGTTAACAAAGTTTTGTGATTAATTTAATATCTTTAGCAAGAATGTTGCCTAAATATGTAATTTGATATGTGATGTATTTGTTAGTGCCTTTGTTAATGTTTCTCTTATTATTGTTTAAATAGAAAGGTAGGATCTTAGTTTTATAATCATTGAATGTCAGTCCAGATATATATTGAAATGTGTTATCAGCTTCATATAAGGCTGTTATGGAAGAATTATCACCTTTAGTAGTGATGAGCACATCATCAGCAAATAACTGAATTTTAGAAGTTATTTTGTCACTAATTTCCAAACCTTCTATGTTTTTATTTCCTTGTATATCGTTAGCCCATGGTTCCATTATGAGAGTAAACAATAAGGGAGATAATTGACAGCCTTGTTTTGTTCCTTTAGTGATGGGTATTTGAGTCGATGTGTATGATCCAATTTTGATATAAGCCAGAGTGCCTTTATAAAGATGTAATAGTAAATTAATAAAATTATCTGAAAAGTTTAAGCATTGTAATAATGTGAATAGATAATCCCAATGTATTGAATCGAATGCTGAGTTAATGTCAAGACTAACCAGAGACAAGTTTTTTTCTTTCTGTGTGAATAATCATTTAAAATAAGAGACCATTTGATGTTATCATATGTACTTCTATTAGTTCTAAAACCTGTTTGGTCATCATTAATTAACTGGGGTAAGAATTTTTTTAGTCTGTCAGCATAGGTGTTCATAAACATTTTGTAATCAATATTTAAAAGAGTTATGGGCCTATATGACGTACATAATTTAGGGTCCTTACTAGATTTAAGAATGGGCAAAATAAAAGTATATTTCCAGGATGGGGCAAAATAATGTAATTCTGGGCTTTATGGAATACATTATGTAGTAAAGAAATAGCTGTTTTAGGCATGATTTTATACAATTCAGGTATGATGCCATCATTGCCTGGTGCTTTGTTTTGTTTACATTTGGTAATTTGAGTTTGTATATCCAGTAAAGATATCTGTTTATCTATGATTTCTGACTGCTGTTTGTTGAGTATGACATACAGGTTTTTTTAATGTATTGTTTTATCTCATCTAATGGTTGAATGATCGGAGATGTTTGATTTATTGTGTGAAAATGATGTCTAAATTCATCAATTATGTCATGTATATTATAAACCTTTTTCTTTTTTCTAGACGAATATATTTCTTTAATATGATTATGTTTGTTGATTCTTTTTGTTCTATTTGCAAGATTAGTTAAATGTTTCGGGTTTATTGAATAGGCTAGGAATTTAAATTTCTCTAAGGAAATCATAGTCTAATGATGTAAGATTGCACTATATTCTTCCTTAGTTTTATTTATTTCATCTCTAATATTCTTAGATGCAGACTTGTTGTTAATTTTAAGATGTAATCTATCTAATTTGTCTTGTATTTTTTTAAAGTCTTCATCCCAGGACTTCCTTTTGTTATAATACCATTTATTTATTTGTCCGTATAAGTAAGCTTTTAATGCATCCCATACATAAATGTCATGAGAGTTGGATGCTTGATTGAATTTTATAAACTTTTGTGTTTCTTCTTCAAAAAATGTTTGAAATTCTTTTAATTGAGTTATATATACAGGTATTCTTCTTATATGAGTCATTGGGGTGTTATTTAAATAAAGCTCAAATATAATTGTATTATGATCTGAAATAGGGCAAGAGACAAACTTGGCATTTTTTAAATCATTTATTATTTGTGTGGATATGATTACCCTATCTCTTCTAGAGTATGATTTGAATCTATTAGAATAGAATGTAAATTGAGGTTAGCTCAGGTCTGTGTAGTCATGAATATCTTTTAGATGATATGTATCCATGAATTGTATTAGTTGTTTAGCTTGTGAGGATATTTTCCTTTTTCCTGAAGTGCTAGAGTCCTTTTCATTTAAAACACAGTTAGAATCCCCTGCCATAATAATATTACCCTCAGATTGAGATACAATTTGGTTCAGTTTTTGTTTAATAGTGCTGGTTCCAATACCCGGTAACCAATAATTGTTTACTAAAGTGAAAATTTTTGTATTTATTTTAATTGTCACCAAGCACAACATCCCTTTATTATCTTGATAAGATTTAATAATTCAAGGTAAAGGGAGAGTTTTATTCCAGAGAATTGCTACTCCTCTTTTCTTTTTAGAATATTCAGAACTGGCAATGACTATATATTTATTAATATTTAAAAAGTTGATATTTTCTTTTAAAAGATGCATTTTTTTGTAGAAATATTATGTTTGGTGTGTGTATATTTAAGTATTTAAGTAAACTTCCTCTTTTAATAGGGTTATTCAGACCATTTATGTTGATTGATAAACCTTTTAGTGAAGTCATAATATCTCTATAGATGAGTAAGAAATTCTTGTGATTTGTGTGTTATCTTGATTATGTTTTATATAATCCTCTCCAAAATATTTATGTAAATTATAGTCTTTGTCTGTTACCATACAATATATTGTGTGTGTTATACAATTCTTGCAACTTATAATTATATGCATTTGAATTAAGATGGATGTCAGGAAGAACTTATTAAGAAAATTGAATATAGTGTAAATGTGATAAAAAAATGGGGTAGCTACCCGCCTGGAGTTATAAAATCCTTGTCCCAGTGACATCAGTCACTCGGATCAAACCCCTACCCAACAGCAGCAAAAAACAGTCTCCACTGTATATAAATGTGAGATAGGTAAAATAATAACTATATATATATATTTACATATTCATTAAAACAAGTCAAACAGATCTGTAATCAGTGTAACTCATCTGATATTACTTGTAACAAAATATCATTCAGAATAAACCTCTAACTATAGCAACTAACCATAACCTTCACTATATATGAATCTTAAATATACAAAATATTAACTCTATATATGATTGCATATTCATTAACACAGGTAAGGCATAGTTATAATCAGTGTAACTCATCAAGTATTGCTTAAACCATTTCGTCATTCAGAACTGACCTTTAAACAACAGCAACAGAACATATCTTCTTTGTATATAAAAATTAAACAGATTAAATAGTAACTTCATATGTGATTATATGTACCTTAAAACTGGTCAAAAATCTATGAAAGCAGCATTCTGATATAGAAGCCTGTCAATTGAAGTTACTACTAGCCATTTAACACATATGCTATATGTTGGTGTAATATTAAAAACAAATCAATATGAGTATCATTAGAGGGAAAGGTCAGGTGACACCTTAAGCACTTGTGATAGAAAATGCCATCAGGCATTAAGTGAGCTTATTTTAACCCATATTATTTTCTATCTAGCTATCAGCCTCTGAATAGAAAATCAATTGTAATTTGTAATAAGATTAGTTTATCCTGTTAAGTAAGGCACAACAATATAAATAACATGGGATACATTCATTTAAAAGAAAAAATGCACACTTACTTTTCCCTTTTTTTCCTTCCACTTAATTTCCCATAAACATAAATAAAAATAAGATAATTGAAGATTTCTTTCTTGAGAATCAAACTGAGTCCAAATGGTGTAGTCAGCAAGTTTAAAATACATTTTTAAAGTAAATACAACCTTTCCTGGCATTTCTGATGCTTTTTCAATGAAATTACATGTACTGACATCCTGGCTGAGCAGGTCAACTAGCACTGACGTCATCAAAATGCGTCACAATGTCGTGGAGTTCATTCGAGAATGCAAAGAAGATTTTTAGTGGAAATAAGGTAGTTCATGAAGAAATAAGCTTGTGGACATCAATTTCGAGCTTCACAAAGTCTCTGGAAGATGGTTTTTATCATTTTGAATGAAAAAAAAATGCCAAAAATAACAAGTATGTAACTGTATTTAAAATGTATAGGGAAAGATCATATGAGTAACATCTGCATGCTTCTCGTAGCCTGCTCACACAAGCACAGCTAGTTTGAACTGTCCTTTACAAATAAACAGCACCACAAAACTCCAAATGTAGCAGAACGTATTTTAAATAAATCACATAGCCTTATTAATCCATTTTATATTCACATGACAGAAAAAAGTGTATTTAAAAGTGTATTTATAGCTGTAAAGGAGTTCACTTATGAATCATATAAAAATGTTAAGAGATTGTCAAATCATATTATCCCCATATGAATTTAACATATATACACGTTTCAAATTAATTTTTAGGGTATAAACTATAAAAAACAGTATTCAGTATGAATTACAGAGAATGATAATTGAATGTGTGATGAGCTCTTATTTACTACTAACTATGTAGGTTTAATTGATCTGACTGTAAATAGTTTAAAAAAATAGAGATTATAAAGGGAATCTAGAATGTTAATATATGGGAAGTACTTATTTTACTAACACAATGGCACCGTTTGTTTACCCTTCACTCTTAAGATATCTTTATAACAATACCCATAACTATATATTTACCATTAGTATACACTTTTACCTCAGTATAAGTAAAAATGAAATTATGAAATTATGTGTATACTTAATGTCATGTGTGAATGGCATGAAAAAAGGAAAAAGCAGGCTTACCTTGTAAGTGAAAAAATCAACATATAATTAACACAGTGACAGTGTTTCCAGAAACATAACAAACTGCAAACATAGATATTTAAGTCACTTGTTTCTTAGTCGTTTTTGTTTCTCTGAAGTCTTCCAAGTGGGATTAGAAGCTATTCTCTTAAGCGTGGGATTAGTCCATTCCATCTCTTCTATTTGTTCCAAGATCTTATGGACTTTTACATAGTTCAGAGCTGATTCTAAGTCTTCAAACTTTTTGGGTCTTTCCGATGAGAATATCTTCAGCTTCGCAGGGAACAAAAGGCATGTTTTCATGTGTGCTTTCTGCAATTCTTTTATCAAAAGTAAGAATATTTTTCTTTTTGCTATAACTGCTGATGAATAATCATTGTCAAAACGTATCGTAGCTTCATTTAATTTAATTGGTGACTTGGACCAGGCAGTTTTTAACACTAATTCCTTGTCTGAGGATGAGAGGAATTTGACAATGATAGATCTAGGTTGCTTTTTGTTAGCAGTATTCACTGTGGCAAGGGAATGATGTGCCCTCTCAGTACCAAAAGACATAGCTTCAGTAAGACCAAGAGTCTTAGGTAACCAAGTATTGAGAAAGTTAGTCATGTTGTTCTCTTCTGTGCCTTCTGGTAGTCCAAATATTCTTAGGTTGTTGCATCTGGATCTGTTTTCTAGATCATCTAACTTATTTTGTAGAGAAGTATTTTGTTTGAGTAAGAATTCCACATTGTTTTCATTTTCAATAATTCTCCCATCCATATCGGTCACAGCGTCTTCAATACCTGTTATCTGTGATTTTTGTTGTAACAAGTCTTGGTGAAGTAAATCCATTTGTTTGGTAGTTTTTTCCTTGAAATTATCTATATTCATATCAAGCTTATCAATTTTTGTAGTAAGATCCTGTATATTTGTTATCAAAGTCTGAATCTCTCTTTTGAGGCTGGAATCTTGGTTGCTAGATTTAGTGAAGCTCATGATGAATTCTTTCAGATGAGGATAAATTATCCAGGAATAATTTGACAAAAAAAATCTGCCTTTTTTTGTTTCTAACTAGATATTATTGTAGATGAAGTTATGTTCTTTCAAATCATATATAAAAGTATTTTCAGTTTTTAGTTTGAAGGCAGAATTCCTGTCAGAATAATATTTCTTTAGTGGAGCTGTTGAAATCTGCTGCTACTCAGAGCCCATCTTGGCCATGCCCCCAGATATATAACTCTTAAATGATCTGCAGGACACCCTGCACTCTGTGTGTGCTCTGCCACCTAACAATTATGTATATCATTCCAAATCCAGGGGCATACGTTTTGATTCTTGGCTTTTCCATAAGGATAAAGCTACACTCTTTTCTCTCATCTCTAAGGAAAGCACACATTTTTGGTGTAGACAAAATTAAATGTCTCCAGTGTCACTTTAAAGGGTGAAACATGGCAGTCCTCCATCTTGTTGCACTGCAGCAGGATTGCCAGACGTCCCTATTTGAGCAGGACTGTCTTGGGATCGGCAGCCCAATCCTGCGGCCCACACTGCCAGTTAAAATGCTGGTGAAACAGACTCAACTTTGCGATTTGTAATTGGCCCGTATGCGGAACAGCATCCCTACCTTTCTCTTTCCAAATCTCCAAACCCCACACTGCAGTGACTCCATCTTCAGATGGGTTAATTATATGATGACAGTTCATTCAGTCCTAATCTGTTATTTGCATTTTGGGTGCACAGTGCCACCTGCAGGTGTTCTGGACTATACAAGGTATCATGTATTACTTTCCCCAATATTTATTAGTTTTTGCTTATTGTGAAAATGAGTGATTTAGAAATAATAATGCAATGAGTCCTAATTAGCATAATCATCATGCCCAGAGGCATGTATAAATGAATTAAGAAGCAAAGATTCTCAATGGAAGACAAACTACAGCGTGAATGCTGTTTGAATTCATACAGCAACAATTGGTGCCAAAGGAGATATTTGCCTATATAAACATAAGTGGTACATTTTACAACTACTTCTTTGTCTAAGGGTAACTTTTTCTATGCTGATTAATGTAAGACCTAGAAATGACATGAGTCTGTCAATATTTCTACATGTACTGGCCAACAGTCTCTTAACTCATTAACCCTGAGTAATGCCTGTTGGCGCCCTGTGCTTACAGTTTCAGAGGTTCATAGGTTCACAAGTAAGTACTAGGCTAGCTGACCTTGTGGGCCACTTTAAGTCTAGTCAGTTTCCCTTTTTGTGCTCAAAATAATCTATCCAACGTATCCCATTTGGTTATAGTTTGGTCTTATCCATGCCATGGTCGATAATTATGTATTACCCTTAATGAGAATAAATGGCATCCTACCATAGAAAATTTGATGGGATCCATGCATGGGATAAAGTATTTAGGGGGTGCATCTGTCCATTAGTAGTACAGGGGAAAGTCCTGGGGTAAATTTTCTTTTTCCCATCCGTAGATCTAAGTCATGATTGAAAATGGACAAGGATGAACTTTGTTTTACATGGATGGGAGTCTGTTCCCCAGCAGCGGTATCTTCTGTTAAATATATCGGTCCCACTAAAGCCTTCTGTTGATGCTGCAGAAAATGTTTAGAACCTTAGGCTGAGTACTTCTGATGCCATTTGATTTGCTGATGTGCAGTAAATCCAGTCCTCCAAAGCAAACTACAAGTCCAAACTAGCTTCCTCAACAAAGGACAACCACAAGGCATTCTATAGTTACGTCCATAACCTAAAAGTAAAGGCCCAGATTTGTGCAGAACTGGTAGTAAATGATACCACATATACTGAGCCTGTGGACATAGCTAACTGGTTGGCAGATAGCTTCTGTGAAAACTTCACTCTCCTGTCCCCACCACACATACCCAATGACATCCCTACCACCTGTCCCCTACCTTGTATTTCTAAAGAGCAGGATATTAATGTCCTCACTAAGACCAAAAACAGAGCATCTGTTGGACCTGAAAACATCTCAGGTTGTGTCCTACATGGACTCCAACATGAATTAGCAACAATACTGAGTACTCTTTTCAATCATAGTCTAAGCTTCGACTTCATACTAGGTGAATGGAAAATAGCCACCGTTGTTCCTCTGCACAAAGGTGGTGCTTCCATTGACCCCAGGAACTATAGACCTATTAGCCTGACTAGCCTTATCTGCAAGGCCATGGAGTGGATCGTCATGGACCTTATCAACAAAGATATGGTTAATCTCCAAATACTTGACCCTACTCAATTTGGATTTGTCAAAGGGAGATCATGCCTGTTAAACCTGGTGGACTTCTTCGAGACAGTCACCAAGGCCCTGGATAAGGGGAAATATATGCATACAGCCTACCTGGACTTAGCCAAGGCATTTGACATTATCCGCACAAGTAAAACCAGCTGCAAAACACGAACTCAAAAGAGAAAACTTGCAGAGAAAACCAGTTTAATAAAAAGCAGAGCTTTCGGGCGTAACCCTTCTTCAATACTAATACATTCAAACACTAAACTCTAGAAGCTTAAATACAGGTCTAAAATCACATGACCAGCAGCCAAATGAAATCATGTGACAGAAAACAAATTAAAAATTAAAGACATATACATATAAATATATTAAAAGATGTGTAGATACACAGTATAAAATATTTACTTTACAATATTACGTAGCTTAACTAACACAGGTTTTAAACTAACAGTGCTGTTTAAACCAGGATGAGTGTCAGCAGCTAATCTCAATATCCATTCAAATTCTTTGAGCTCAAGGCGGTTGTTGACATCACCACCTCTTTCATTTGGACATAGAGCATCAATCACTCTAAACTTAAATGTATGTGTTTCACCACAAGTTTTAATATGTTTACATAGTGCATTATTGTCACAATTTCTCCTAATTTCAGAATTATGGTCTATAACACGTTCCTTAAGCTTACGTATTGTTTTCCCACGTAAAATGAACTGCATGAGATGCAGGTAGCCAAATAAACCACAAAAGTGGTGTTACAAGTAGCTGTAATTTTAAAATTAAATACTTGTCCATTGGCAGGATGAGTGAAGATATCACTACCATTCCCTAAGATGTAAGCACAGGCAACACAGTTAAAACATGGAAAAGTACCAGTTTTAGCAGCCAATTGTGTATAACAGGGTCTATAAAAATCTTTATAGCAGAGTAAACTTTTAATCGTCCTCATATTTTTATATGTAAAATGTGGCTTGGTGCCCAATATAGTTTTTAGTTCATCCAATGCCATCAGAATGGGCCAGTTCCTGTTAATAATTTGTCTAATTGAACTTGACCTACCATTAAAAGTTGTGACGTACCTTATTTCATGTTGAGTAATGGTGTTATTACACTGACTATCTGTGAGGCTTGACCTATCTTCCAAAAAAGTTGGTATAAGTGATGTCTGCCTAGCTCCCATTACATCAGATTTAAGCTTGGATAATAAATTCATATCATATCCACTAGAAAAAAGTCCTCTACCATATTATCAAGTTGTGAAACAAATGTAGTATTATCAGTAGTTAGTCTACTTGCTCTAATAAATTGAGATTTTGCTACACCTTTAAAGACATGTGGCGTGCATACTACTGTGATGCGTATATCTTCCATTACTAACATCCTTTCTATAAATACTAGTGTTTAATATGCCATCATTCAATTGCAGTTTGACATCTAAAAACATATACTGCTGTCAGACACATCCATTTTAAATTTCAAAAAATTAGTACTAGAATTTAAATAATCAATGAAAATATTCAAATCATCCAAAGTACCATTCCATATTAGTAGACAATCGTCTACAAATCGCTGATAGAAACTAATGTTACTAAGAAATAGATTTTGTGCATTAAACAAATAATTGCATTCCCATTGGTAAAGCACTAAATTAGCGTAAGTATTTGCTACAGATGTGCCCATAGCTACGCCTGTTAACTGAAGAAATAAGGTTTTATTAAACATAAACACATTGTTCCTCAGAACTACATCCATAAGGCAACAGATATTGCTAATGAGCCTATGGTCAGGACTAGGTTGAGAAGACAAAAATTCTCTAAGTAGTTCCATTCCAACATCATTGGGGATAACTGTGAAAAGGGACATGATATCAAGCGTCACTAAATAATATTTCTTGGTATTTAAATCAGTTTTTACATTATTATACCATACCCGTAGCTTTGACAATAAATCACAAGTATCCTTTAGAATAGAACTACATTTAGGTAAATAAACTTCTAATTGCCTATGCAAATAAACTGATATGGGTTCAGTAACCCAACCACCTCCAGAGACAATCGGTCTCATGGGTGGATTTTCCAGGGATTTATGAATCTTAGGGATCCCATATAAATGTGGAATCAGAGGACAAGGTACTGTAAAATAGTTAAAAAGATCAATATCTATGTCATTATTAAGCTGCAGCTCATACACAACCATGTTCACATAACTTATACAATTTTTTACATCAGTTCTAGTGATAACTTTAAAGGCAGTATCATCATTTAAAAGCAGAGAAACAGCTGAAAAATAATTATCACGATTCATTAAGACAGCCTTGCCACCTTTATCAGCTTGTTTTATAATAATGTCATTACACTGTTGTAAACTTTTTAAGGCTTTATACTCAGAGAAGCTTAAATTATATGCCTTGTTTTTAACAGGTTTTAAATAGAGTTCTCTAATCTGAAACTCGCAGATGTCATGAAAAGCCTTTAGTACAGGAACACTAACTGGCATAAAAGTGCTACTACGTTTGCAACATTTTTCAGGCGCAGGAGTATTACCAAATAGCAGTCTTAAGTTGAGATTTCGAACAAAGATTTTTAGTTCTGTTAAAGCAGAGACAATATTGTCACAACCATATGGTATAAATTTAAAACCTTTACTGAAAAGCGAAAAGTGCGCTGATTGTAATTCAAAAGTGGAGAGGTTTAATACACTGTTCATTTGCGACTTACTTTGTTCAGTCCTAAAGGGCTTTGATTCTTCCTTTTGTTTGTAGATGTAATTTGTGTAGACAACAAGCCCCTCGACTTGGGGGATTTATTTCCAACTGCTTCTGGTTGTTCTAACTGAAAACGCTTAGGTACAAAGCTAAAAGTAAGTTGTTGAGTCTTTTTCCAGTTAGCGTATTCACGTTGTCAGCGCCATCATTCTTATTTCGTATCCTAACAGATGCGCATGAGCTGCTGGTTACAGACGTAGGTGTAGGTTGGACTATCCCATCAGATGTTGTATTGGGGGGAATCTCTTTAGTTGTAGGTGTTTCTACGACATTAGTGTTGCATACAGGTTCATCAAAAGTATCTAAGGCATCAAGTGCTTCTTTATAAGTAGGCTTTTGATAATTAGAGGTTGTATGATAATCAGATTTAGGCCAAGAGAAAATATTCCCTTTTGGAAGTCCCCAATGTCACGTAAAAGTTTACGTTTCTTAGTAGCTTCCATTCTTATGTCGGTATGCAGTCTATCTAGCATTTGCTGATAGACATGAATTAACTTAGAAAAACAGAAAGTTCCATAATGGCATTTTCCATGGTGAAGATTTCTTTTTTATATTCATCTTCTATTTTAACAAAGAAATCATTCATTAAGCACATATAGTCTAAAGACAACTTGATGTTCAACTGTTGCCATGATTTTAAAAGTTCAGGAAAAGTATTGCCATATGAAGGCATTTTAAGAATCCTAAGCCCACGTGGGACAATACCTCTTTCCACATAAGCTAAAACGCTGCCACTGCAAGCGTTTAAATGCAGTTACCTTTCTCTCTAATTGTTGCAAGATTTTATGAAACTCTGCCAGGCTTTCTGGCTCAGGAACAACATCAGACAAAGTAGCAGAGTTTGTAGAGTCCACACAGTTCAGTAAAGGGTTGGTCTCAATATTAATCAGAGACTTTAAAGAATTCAAGCTAGTTCCAACTGCCATATCCAGGCTAAGGGCTGCGAGATAGACCTCCAACAGGAATTCCCAATAACAGCAGAAACAGTAACAGCACAAGTAAAACCAGCTGCAAAACACGAACTCAAAGAGAACTTGCAGAGAAAACCAGTTTAATAAAAGCAGAGCTTTCGGTAACCCTTCTTCAATACTAATACATTCAAACACTAAACTCTAGAAGCTTAAATACAGGTCTAAAATCACATGACCAGCAGCCAAATGAAATCATGTGACAGAAAACAAATTAAAAATTAAAGACATATACATATAAATATATTAAAAGATGTGTAGATACACAGTATAAAATATTTACTTTACAATATTACGTAGCTTAACTAACACAGGTTTTAAACTAACAGTGCTGTTTAAACCAGGATGAGTGTCAGCAGCTAATCTCAATATCCATTCAAATTTTTTGAGCTCAAGGCGGTTGTTGACATCACCACCTCTTTCATTTGGACATAGAGCATCAATCACTCTAAACTTAAATGTATGTGTTTCACCACAAGTTTTAATATGTTTACATAGTGCATTATTGTCACAATTTCTCCTAATTTCAGAATTATGGTCTATAACACGTTCCTTAAGCTTACGTATTGTTTTTCCCACGTAAAATGAACTGCATGAGATGCAGGTAGCCAAATAAACCACAAAAGTGGTGTTACAAGTAGCTGTAATTTTAAAATTAAATACTTGTCCATTGGCAGGATGAGTGAAGATATCACTACCATTCCCTAAGATGTAAGCACAGGCAACACAGTTAAAACATGGAAAAGTACCAGTTTTAGCAGCCAATTGTGTATAACAGGGTCTATAAAAATCTTTATAGCAGAGTAAACTTTTAATCGTCCTCATATTTTTATATGTAAAATGTGGCTTGGTGCCCAATATAGTTTTTAGTTCATCCAATGCCATCAGAATGGGCCAGTTCCTGTTAATAATTTGTCTAATTGAACTTGACCTACCATTAAAAGTTGTGACGTACCTTATTTCATGTTGAGTAATGGTGTTATTACACTGACTATCTGTGAGGCTTGACCTATCTTCCAAAAAAGTTGGTATAAGTGATGTCTGCCTAGCTTCCATTACATCAGATTTAAGCTTGGATAATAAATTCATATCATATACACTAGAAAAAAAGTCCTCTACCAAAACAAGGCATATAATTTAAGCTTCTCTGAGTATAAAGCCTTAAAAAGTTTACAACAGTGTAATGACATTATTATAAAACAAGCTGATAAAGGTGGCAAGGCTGTCTTAATGAATCGTGATAATTATTTTTCAGCTGTTTCTCTGCTTTTAAATGATGATACTGCCTTTAAAGTTATCACTAGAACTGATGTAAAAAATTGTATAAGTTATGTGAACATGGTTGTGTATGAGCTGCAGCTTAATAATGACATAGATATTGATCTTTTTAACTATTTTACAGTACCTTGTCCTCTGATTCCACATTTATATGGGATCCCTAAGATTCATAAATCCCTGGAAAATCCACCCATGAGACCGATTGTCTCTGGAGGTGGTTGGGTTACTGAACCCATATCAGTTTATTTGCATAGGCAATTAGAAGTTTATTTACCTAAATGTAGTTCTATTCTAAAGGATACTTGTGATTTATTGTCAAAGCTACGGGTATGGTATAATAATGTAAAACTGATTTAAATACCAAGAAATATTATTTAGTGACGCTTGATATCATGTCCCTTTTCACAGTTATCCCCAATGATGTTGGAATAGAACTACTTAGAGAATTTTGTCTTCTCAACCTAGTCCTGACCATAGGCTCATTAGCAATATCTGTTGCCTTATGGATGTAGTTCTGAGGAACAATGTGTTTATGTTTAATAATACCTTATTTCTTCAGTTAACAGGTAGCTATGGGCACATCTGTAGCAAATACTTACGCTAATTTAGTGCTTTACCAATGGGAATGCAATTATTTGTTTAATGCACAAAATCTATTTCTTAGTAACATTAGTTTCTATCAGCGATTTTAGACGATTGTCTACTAATATGGAATGGTACTTTGGATGATTTGAATATTTTCATTGATTATTTAAATTCTAGTACTAATTTTTGAAATTTAAAATGGATGTGTCTGACAGCAGTATATGTTTTTAGATGTCAAACTGCAATTGAATGATGGCATATTAAACACTAGTATTTATAGAAAGGATGTTAGTAATGGAAGATATCATCACAGTAGTATGCACGCCACATGTCTTTAAAGGTGTAGCAAAATCTCAATTTATTAGAGCAAGTAGACTAACTACTGATAATACTACATTTGTTTCACAACTTGATAATATGGTAGAGGACTTTTTTTCTAGTGGATATGATATGAATTTATTATCCAAGCTTAAATCTGATGTAATGGAAGCTAGGCAGACATCACTTATACCAACTTTTTGGAAGATAGGTCAAGCCTCACAGATAGTCAGTGTAATAACACCATTACTCAACATGAAATAAGGTCGTCACAACTTTTAATGGTAGGTCAAGTTCAATTAGACAAATTATTAACAGGAACTGGCCCATTCTGATGGCATTGGATGAACTAAAAACTATATTGGGCACCAAGCCACATTTTACATATAAAAATATGAGGACGATTAAAAGTTTACTCTGCTATAAAGATTTTTATAGACCCTGTTATACACAATTGGCTGCTAAAACTGGTACTTTTCCATGTTTTAACTGTGTTGCCTGTGCTTACATCTTAGGGAATGGTAGTGATATCTTCACTCATCCTGCCAATGGACAAGTATTTAATTTTAAAATTACAGCTACTTGTAACACCACTTTTGTGGTTTATTTGGCTACCTGCATCTCATGCAGTTCATTTTACGTGGGAAAAACAATACGTAAGCTTAAGGAACGTGTTATAGACCATAATTCTGAAATTAGGAGAAATTGTGACAATAATGCACTATGTAAACATATTAAAACTTGTGGTGAAACACATACATTTAAGTTTAGAGTGATTGATGCTCTATGTCCAAATGAAAGAGGTGGTGATGTCAACAACCCTTGAGCTCAAAGAATATGAATGGATAATGAGATTAGCTGCTGACAGTGATCCTGGTTTAAACAGCACAGTTAGTTTAAAACCTGTGTTAGTTAAACTCGTAATATTGTAAAGTAAATATTTTATACTGTGTATCTACACATCTTTTAATATATTTATATGTATATGTCTTTAATTTTTAATTTGTTTTCTGTCACATGATTTCATTTGGCTGCTGGTCATGTGATTTTAGACCTGTATTTAAGCTTCTAGAGTTTAGTGTTTGAATGTATTAGTATTGAAGAAGGGTTACGCCGAAAGCTCTGCTTTTATTAAACTGGTTTTCTCTGCAAGTTTTCTCTTTTGAGTTCGTGTTTTGCAGCTGGTTTTACTTGTGCTGTTACTGTTTCTGCTGTTATTGGGAATTCCTGTTGGAGGTCTATCTCAGCCCTTAGCCTGGATATGGCAGTTGGAACTAGCTTGAATTCTTTAAAGTCTCTCATTAATATTGAGACCAACCCTTTACTGAACTGTGTGGACTCTACAAACTCTGCTACTTTGTCTGATGTTGTTCCTGAGCCAGAAAGCCTGGCAGAGTTTCATAAAATCTTGCAACAATTAGAGAAAGGTAACTGCATTTAAACGCTTGCAGTGGCAGCGTTTTAGCTTTTAGCTTATGTGGAAAGAGGTATTGTCCCACGTGGGCTTAGGATTCTTAAAATGCCTTCATATGGCAATACTTTTCCTGAACTTTTAAAATCATGGCAACAGTTGAACATCAAGTTGTCTTTAGACTATATGTGCTTAATGAATGATTTCTTTGTTAAAATAGAAGATGAATATAAAAAGAAATCTTCACCATGGAAAATGCCATTATGGAACTTTCTGTTTTTCTAAGTTAATTCATGTCTATCAGCAAATGCTAGATAGACTGCATACCCTCGACATAAGAATGGAAGCTACTAAGAAGCGTAAACTTTACGTGACATTGGGGACTTCAAAGGGAATATTTTCTCTTGGCCTAAATCTGATTATCATACAACCTCTAATTATCAAAAGCCTACTTATAAAGAAGCACTTGATGCCTTAGATACTTTTGATGAACCTGTATGCAACACTAATGTCGTAGAAACACCTACAACTAAAGAGATTCCCCAATACAACATCTGATGGGATAGTCCAACCTACACCTCGTCTGTAACCAGCAGCGCATGCGCATCTGTTAGGATACGAAATAAGAATGATGGCGCTGACAGCGTGAATCGCTAACTGGAAAAAGACTCAACAACTTACTTTTAGCTTTGTACCTAAGCGTTTTCAGTTAGAACAACCAGAAGCAGTTGGAAATAAATCCCCAAGTCGAGGGGCTTGTTGTCTACACAAATTACATCTACAAACAAAAGGAAGAATCAAAGCCCTTTAGGACTGAACAAAGTAAGTCGCAAATGAACAGTGTATTAAACCTCTCCACTTTTGAATTACAATCAGCGCACTTTTCGCTTTTCAGTAAAGGTTTTAAATTTATACCATATGGTTGTGACAATATTGTCTCTGCTTTAACAGAACTAAAATCTTTGTTCGAAATCTCAACTTAAGACTGCTATTTGGTAATACTCCTGCGCCTGAAAAATGTTGTAAACGTAGTAGCACTTTTATGCCAGTTAGTGTTCCTGTACTAAAGGCTTTTCATGACATCTGCGAGTTTCAGATTAGAGAACTCTATTTAAAACCTGTTAAAACAAGGCATATAATTTAAGCTTCTCTGAGTATAAAGCCTTAAAAAGTTTACAACAGTGTAATGACATTATTATAAAGCAAGCTGATAAAGGTGGCAAGGCTGTCTTAATGAATCGTGATAATTATTTTTCAGCTGTTTCTCTGCTTTTAAATGATGATACTGCCTTTAAAGTTATCACTAGAACTGATGTAAAAATTGTATAAGTTATGTGAACATGGTTGTGTATGAGCTGCAGCTTAATAATGACATAGATATTGATCTTTTTAACTATTTTACAGTACCTTGTCCTCTGATTCCACATTTATATGGGATCCCTAAGATTCATAAATCCCTGGAAAATCCACCCATGAGACCGATTGTCTCTGGAGGTGGTTGGGTTACTGAACCCATATCAGTTTATTTGCATAGGCAATTAGAAGTTTATTTACCTAAATGTAGTTCTATTCTAAAGGATACTTGTGATTTATTGTCAAAGCTACGGGTATGGTATAATAATGTAAAAACTGATTTAAATACCAAGAAATATTATTTAGTGACGCTTGATATCATGTCCCTTTTCACAGTTATCCCCAATGATGTTGGAATAGAACTACTTAGAGAATTTTTGTCTTCTCAACCTAGTCCTGACCATAGGCTCATTAGCAATATCTGTTGCCTTATGGATGTAGTTCTGAGGAACAATGTGTTTATGTTTAATAATACCTTATTTCTTCAGTTAACAGGCGTAGCTATGGGCACATCTGTAGCAAATACTTACGCTAATTTAGTGCTTTACCAATGGGAATGCAATTATTTGTTTAATGCACAAAATCTATTTCTTAGTAACATTAGTTTCTATCAGCGATTTGTAGACGATTGTCTACTAATATGGAATGGTACTTTGGATGATTTGAATATTTTCATTGATTATTTAAATTCTAGTACTAATTTTTTGAAATTTAAAATGGATGTGTCTGACAGCAGTATATGTTTTTTAGATGTCAAACTGCAATTGAATGATGGCATATTAAACACTAGTATTTATAGAAAGGATGTTAGTAATGGAAGATATCGCATCACAGTAGTATGCACGCCACATGTCTTTAAAGGTGTAGCAAAATCTCAATTTATTAGAGCAAGTAGACTAACTACTGATAATACTACATTTGTTTCACAACTTGATAATATGGTAGAGGACTTTTTTTCTAGTGGATATGATATGAATTTATTATCCAAGCTTAAATCTGATGTAATGGAAGCTAGGCAGACATCACTTATACCAACTTTTTGGGAGAGTAGGTCAACCCTAACAGATAGTCAGTGTAATAACACCATTACTCAACATGAAATAAGGTGCGTCACAACTTTTAATGGTAGGTCAAGTTCAATTAGACAAATTATTAACAGGAACTGGCCCATTCTGATGGCATTGGATGAACTAAAAACTATATTGGGCACCAAGCCACATTTTACATATAAAAATATGAGGACGATTAAAGTTTACTCTGCTATAAAGATTTTATAGACCCTGTTATACACAATTGGCTGCTAAAACTGGTACTTTTCCATGTTTTAACTGTGTTGCCTGTGCTTACATCTTAGGGAATGGTAGTGATATCTTCACTCATCCTGCCAATGGACAAGTATTTAATTTTAAAATTACAGCTACTTGTAACACCACTTTTGTGGTTTATTTGGCTACCTGCATCTCATGCAGTTCATTTCACGTGGGAAAAACAATACGTAAGCTTAAGGAACGTGTTATAGACCATAATTCTGAAATTAGGAGAAATTGTGACAATAATGCACTATGTAAACATATTAAAACTTGTGGTGAAACACATACATTTAAGTTTAGAGTGATTGATGCTCTATGTCCAAATGAAAGAGGTGGTGATGTCAACAACCGCCTTGAGCTCAAAGAATTTGAATGGATATTGAGATTAGCTGCTGACACTCATCCTGGTTTAAACAGCACTGTTAGTTTAAAACCTGTGTTAGTTAAGCTACGTAATATTGTAAAGTAAATATTTTATACTGTGTATCTACACATCTTTTAATATATTTATATGTATATGTCTTTAATTTTTAATTTGTTTTCTGTCACATGATTTCATTTGGCTGCTGGTCATGTGATTTTAGACCTGTATTTAAGCTTCTAGAGTTTAGTGTTTGAATGTATTAGTATTGAAGAAGGGTTACGCCCGAAAGCTCTGCTCATTTGACATTATCCCCCACTCAGGAATTATTGACAAACTCACCCAACTAGGCATAAACCTTTATATAATTAGATGGGTCACTAACTGGCTCACTAATAGAACTCATATAGTCAAAATAGGGGAATCCTTCTCCAACAGCAGATCTGTAACCAGTGGGGTTACACAGGGATCAGTCCTGGGACCTCTACTTTTTGGAATCTATTTCTCTGAAGTACAAGCAAAAATTAAAGGTCTGTGGCTGACAAAGTTTGCTGATGACTGCAAACTGGGAGTGGTCATAGAATAATCTCTGCACTCTTTCCTCATTTATCCAATAATTGAGTACAATGCTCCTTTTGGTATGTACCTTTCTAAACACATGCAGCAATTGGAAAAACCATAAAGATTCCTCACAAGGAAAATTCAAGGTCTTCACCATCTATCCTACGTGGAGCATCTGAAATCACTGTCATTTTCTCTGCTTCATACAGACTACTCAGAGGAAATCTCTGCCCTGCATATAAGGCAATCCCTGACCCTGCATTATTAGGAATGCTTCATATCAAAAAGTCAAATGGCACACTGCTTACTCATTCTAAAGACCTTAACCTGGTATGTGACATTAATAAAACCTGCTCGAGGGACAGATTTGTCTCCCAGAGGTTATTACACCTTTGGAACAGACTTCGTCTTCATGTCAAACAGAGCACCTCATTGGCCCTCTTCAAACTCAATCTGGACGATTGGATGGGTGATCGTAAATTCACCACGGGGATTCCACCTGTGTCCGTCTTGGACAGGGACAATAGGTGCTGATCATTGAAATAAGGGTAATAACATGTCTAGGCTTGTGGGCCCTATGGCCATTAGCCTAGTAACATCCTATGATCCTATGATCAGTAATGGGTTGGAGGATACCTTGTATGCCAGACACAGATCATCTCTTAGCAGTCTATAGAATACTGAGTATAGCGGCAGAGCTTTGAGTTGGTCCATGTAAGATGAATTGTTTAGGTCTTTTTCTTTTTAATAAGGTATATCTGTAGGTGTTCCAGTTGTTGCATGTAGCTGGACAGATACATGCCAAAGGGGGTATTATATTAAATGAAAAAACACCAAACAAGTGTTGAAACACACCAGACTACAAAGCCAGTGAAAAAAATACCACCAATCTTATATTAAATAGTTTATTCATACTGAATAACACTCTGACTCTTCCGCACAGTCTTCCTGGAGTTAACTCCAGGAAGACTGTGCCAAGGCTCCAGAGTGTTATTCACTGCGAATAAACTATTTATTATAAGATTGGTGGCATTTTTTTCGTTGACATTATATTAAATGACTGGCCTAATGAGAGCTGAGCAAAGGGAGACTATGACATCCTTAGATTTTGACACAATCCTGTTGTTAATAAGGTGTGTGCAATATAGAAGGTCTTTCTAAAAACAATAGACACATATTGGAAAAAGTTAGGTCACTGTCCACATAAATTCCTAAATCCTGAACACCTGGGTCAACTCTTAGTTGTGTATTGTCAGTGAGGTACTTTCCTGGGTTAGATGGCTTCCCAAAGATGACAGTAATGTAGTTCTTTTGCATTTAGTTTCAGACCATGATTTTGACACCAATTATTTATTTGAGACAAACCTTCCTGAAGTATGGCTAAGTTATTTTGATATTTAATGAATGATTGCTCCTAGCTTGCAGTCATCTGCAAACCTAGTCAGCCAGAGCCATTTGGTATTGGCTTTTACTTCAGAAAGTATATGACAAACAGGAAAGATGCTAGCACAGAACCCAGGGGGACTACACTGGTGACTGGTCTCTTTGTGGAAGTAATGTCCCCTATTTTGATTATATGTATCCTGTGAGCCAGTTGGCAATCCAATGGGTGACATAGAGGTTTATTCCTAAATAATTTAGGTTTTCTACTATGTATGAGAAAAAAATTGTTAAAAGCGTTAGTTAGTTTCTTGTTAAAAGCTTATATCTGAGCACTCCCTGAGGCAGTAGCTATTAAGGTATCTTATACCTGAGCCCTGTCTACCAGTGTGAGTAAGTTAATGTGCACAGTTTAACTCCATTTTTGAAAACCAAATTAAAAGGGTACATGAACTTTTTCACTTATGTTTTCAATTTGGTTTTCACAATGGAGTTAATTGTGCATTATATTTCAGAGAAAATCAGCTTGCAAGTCAATTTTCTGCTCATGGCATTAAACATTGAGTTAGCAATACATATGCATACTAGTATTGATCTCTTTTCCCTGCATAAACCTGCCATAGAAAAATTACATCAATTAAGGGAATTGTTATTTTTTTTTCAACTTGCAGTCATATGAAAATCACTATTATACCATGACCCCCCATTATTATTCCAAAACGTGCACGCTGATTGGCCAGCGTGCCCGTTGTAAATCGAGTTATACTAATGGAAAAAGGTCCGGTCGCCAGTACTTTTTTCCATTAGTATAACTCTCTTTTTAAAACACTGTCTCGCTATGTTAAATGGGTTTAACATAGCGAGACAGCTTTAAAATAAGCAGCGGAAATCTCCGTTGCTTATTTTAAAGCTGTCTCGCTATGCTAAACCCATTTAACATAGCGAACAGGTTTTAAAAGCAATGGAGAAAGCAAGATCTCTTTTGCTTTTTTTTAGTGTTTCGCTATGCTAAATGAGTTTAACATAGCGAGGCAGTTTTAAAATAAGCAACAGACATCTCCGTTGCTTATTTTAAAGCTGTCTCTATGTTAAACCCATTTAACATAGCGAAACACTAAAAAGCAATGGAGATCTTGCTTTCTCCGTTGCTTACAGCTCTGATGTACTGCGCGTGCAGTACATCAGAACTGTGGATGCCAGACATCTGCGGAAGGGCAGCAAACAGGCATTATACTATGCCATTATTTAAGAAACGTAATAGTTTATTTTCTTAAATAATGTCATGGTATAATAGCAATAACCCACTTCTGGGTGTGGGTAATGCTGTATTTACCCATGGTTGGCTTTGTTTGGTCCCTCGGGCTTCGCCCTCGGGACCAAACCACACCAACCATGGGTAAATCCAGCATTACCCACACCCAGGCGTGGGTTATTGCTATAACAGCCACCATTGTACAATCCAGGTTCATTTACTGAGGCCAAGGAGTAATGCAAGTGGTGTGAGACAATCAGATTCTTGCACTTGAAGCAACCAGCCAATAGGACTCTTGCAAATCAAGCCACCATTTACATAAAACTTCCTCCCTCAGAACTCACAATTCTTTGTCCCAGGCTGAATAAGTAGACTGTCATGTAGCAGCAATTTTCTCTTTCTCATTAGAGAAATCACCTGACATTGATTTCAAGGAGATTGCTACAGGATCTCCCAAATAAGCAAGAGAAAAGTCTGCTTTTAAATCACTCTCATTGCTGAGGCTGTATTCTGTTGAGATTCAGCAATTTTCATCAACTTTGATCTCTCTCTATCCAGCACAAATGCATAGACAACTCAAAAAGGCAAATCACCATTTTCTGGTGACACTCAAGAAGATTGATCAACTGTGGTCCATTGTGCATCACTAATAACAAGGCAGTAGAAGGTGTAATATTCTAATACTACTTGACAAGCAGTATCAGTTCAAGGAAAATCCACAGTACAAGGCAATAACAAGGCAACGGAAAGTCTGAGTTTTAAATACTGCCCTAGAAGCAAGGAAAACCCTCTGTGATGCACAAGATCAAGGTAAGTATACAGTTCATCACCTACTTGCATTTGTAGATTGCTTCCTAATCCACAGAGTTCTGTAGACATCTGCAAGTAATTCCAGCCATTTCCAAAACTGGCACCCTTCTTCACCTTGTAGTTATGAGGCCCATCCTAAAGGAAATCATTCTTGTCCTTCTTTGCAGAGTGACAGAAAAAGAGCAAACCCTTCTGTCTTGATTGCTACTGTCAATACTGACATTTGACATCCAGTAATACTGTACACTGAAGACGATCATGCCCCATACCACTTTGTGACCTGGACAGATCTTTTTTTTCTTTTGTTTTAACCAAAACATACTGTGTAACATACCTGTCAAACTTTTCAAGTAAGAAATGTGGACAAAAAGCCAACAATAACATGGGGACAAAACCACAAAAATAGGAACAAATTTTAAATACTGCTCTTATAAACTTTGAATGTTGGTGGGATAACAGGTTTTGTGTTACCATGTATTTTCTGATAGATGTAAGTCTGAAATTCAAATGTCTGCCATTATTTTGTTACCTCAGCCCTCAGTGATTTGCCTGAAAACCCCAAATATTACAGACCAAAGAAGCAGGCAAAATCTGGACATTCTGCAAAAAAAAAAAAAAAAAAAAAAAAATGAACAGTTGAGAGATATGCCAAGCAGAAAGGACACTTATTATAAGCCAGCTCTTTCAACCATGCAGATTACTTTTTTTGGTTTCAAATGGTACATATTATTGATCATTAAATATAATTTAAAGCAGTAATGCACTATTGTATAAAATGCCCCTACTCATTTCACCCATTAATTTATGTGGATAAAAACTGTAGTATTTCTAAATGTGTAATGCTTCCTTGCATTGCAATATGCTTTTTATCTACAATTTTTTCCTATTTTGTGTTTGTTCCATGGTCATAAAGTGAAAACCAAAGTGTTTACTTTCTATAAGAAATGCCTTTCTATTGGAATATTAGGATTTTGATGACTCACAATTTATTTATTTGTGTAATTAGGTTTGTTTGTTTCTTTGTTTACTGAGGAAAAGCACTGATAAACAATGACCATGTTCTAAGTTTCAGACTTTTACTTTTCTTTTACTTTCGTCTGGAATCTGACTGGATATATGAATGTTTTTATGTGTGTCTACTTGGGTAATCCTGCTTTACAGTACCAGCAATGCTGCTTATGCTCACATTGCTTTTCTTAATTTTCTAACAGCTACAGTGAAGTTTTTTTTTTAATTCTATAAAGTAGCGAGTCTTTAATAAGCAGCTTACTTGCAAGGATTTTAATAGTAGTTTCTTTGCAGAGCCTCTCTCCTAGATTTAATAAAATCTGTTTCGGCAAAGTGTAGAGCCTACATGGAGTGTTACCGTGTCCATGTACATGATTCCCCCTCCGCAGTGCGCTATGCATATTAATCATGACAAATTGCTGAGAGAGAGCCATGGGACGCAGTTTTTGAATTAGTGTACAGAGTGTGGTGATAACTGTGTCTGCAGATGAGTAACACACTCCTTACACTGTCCAATGGTATTATAGCAATGTAATTTATTTATTTATTTATTTTTAAAAAGCATGTTTGCACAGCATGACATGGAGCACAGCAGTGCTAAAGAGGTGCCAAGACACCTGCCAGACATCTAAAAACTGAAACAAGATATATTTAATTAGTCTGCAAAGGTCAGGTTTAAGCATAGCTGCGCAGGTTTGCGTGGCACTCCTCAGTGCTCAGCACTGCTTAAGGGAAGCTCAGAGCTATATGTAAAGGTATAGAAAATTTTCAAGTGTCCGCATAGCTAAATGGTGTGAGTTACAGCCTCGTGTGCAGTAGGTACAGGGTTTGAATACATGGAAGTTAAATTTAGCATTTTTGCGTGAAATCCAAATTATGCAAATTATTTTTAAATACTGGCCTGCTACGCTCAGCTAATCTCTGCTAAGACCTGTTAAGCTCTGCTAAGCACTGCATAAACACAATAATGGCTGAAATTATTTATGTACTGCTCCGGTCTGCTTAGCTGGTTTGCGCACAGCTAAGCACTGCTAAGCATATGAATTTTAGCACTGCTCAGCCGAGCTGTGGTTTGCACACTAAGTGATGTGTCATATTTTTAAATATTGCCCAATGGTGTGTAAGAGTGGGGATACAGGCTATATTAAACCCAATAAGCAGGAATACTGCATAATCTGTTGGAGTTCTGTCTCTGAAGGGTACAGTGGCAGGCATTTGAGAGGGTTTGTGCTTTTGGGTGCAGAGGTGGGGCATTCAGGAGTCCAGGGTCATGGTTGGACTTCTTATCTAAAATCATGAGGGCCGGTTGATGCAGGGATGATACCAGGGCTCAGAGTGCAAGGTGGAAGCCTGGGATCAGCTGGTAAAGGACATCACCAGTGCAACTCATATCCCCCACACAGGTGAGCAGTGTTGTCACCACTTTGACAACCTGAAAAGATGGAAGGGGCTCTCTTGGACACCTGAGTCCAAGAATTCTGGGCTGGGAATGTCCCACATATATGTAAGTACCATTACCTGTTTTTCATCAATATCTAATTGTGACAGTCTGTGAAACTGGTATGCATAATAGTAGTCTTCTTTGCCAACAGCCGCAAAGGAGAGGACTCACAACATCAAGGTGCATGCTGGGCACTTGATCAGGTTGAGCCGTGAGTGTGGTGAGTACAGAGGTATTTTGCTATCTATAGTCAAATAAGCAAGACAGAGTAAAGCATTAACTCTGATTAGGTATATACAGTAAAGACTGTATTGCAATAAATGTGGATTTACACCTGTACTACAATAAGTGCATAGTGCCAACTGTAGTGCCATAAGCAAGGAAGACTAACGCATTAACCGTAATAAAGTATATGCAATAAAGTTTGTAGTGCTATAACTGTGGAATTACAGCTGTGTTGCAACACCTGTAAAATGACAACTGTTGTGCAATAAAAACATGAAATTATAGCAGTAACTGGTTTAAGGTTTCTCTAATAAAGTCTGTTGTGCAATAACTGTGGACATAGGGCTGTTTTGCAAGATATCAATCATTCAAACTGTTCCGCAATAAAAACACAAATTAGTATCACTGCTTGCATGAAGGTATATTTAATAAAGTCTGCTGTGCAATAGGGCTGTTTTGCATGCAATCAATTATTAAAACTGTTCTGCAATAAAAACACAAAATAGTATCAGTACCTGCATGAAGGTATGTCTAATAAAGTATGTTGTATAATAGGGCTGCTTTGTATTACATCAATTATTAAAATTGTTCTCCAATTAAAACACAAAATAATATCAGTACTTGAATGAAGGTATATCTACTAAAGTCTGTTGTGCAATAAGTGTAGGTTCAGAGTTGTTTTGTAAGAATTGACTTATGCCAACTGGTCTGCAGCAACGGATAGCAATAACACCAAGGTAAACGTGTACAGCAGGATTGTCTTGTTTTCACCATTGCATGTCAGCTACAAGCATTCAGGCTGTGAGGTACAGTGCTGCAGTCAGGTATAACAGTGTACTAGTTGTAGACTGCAAATAACAACCCATAATCAGATATTGTTTGTTAACTTCAGAGATATTTCAACACACTAACAATGTATTGTATACACCTAAATTCTATGTAGTAATGTAGGCTTTACCTAGTATCTCTGTCATGCTTGAATGTCATGCATGTGTGTTCAGCTGTCATTGCAGTCAGGCATAAAACTGTACCAGTATTAGCAGGTCATATTTTGGTGCCAGGTGAGCTCTAGGCAAATATCAGTCAGTCAGTAATCAGCAGTGACTCAGTACCTCAGTTTGTTAAATGCTGTCTATGAAGTACATTATTGCTACACACAAACCAGGCTTTGAATCCAGTGCAATGTAGATGTAAATATTACAGTATCAGTCACATAATCTTAACAGATATTCTCTCCACATGAACTACAGGTAAATGGGTGTGGTATCCCGTATTATGTGTACATTATTGTGTGTTTACATGTCACAGACTTTTACAATCATTACCAGGAATGTGAAAATACAGCATAAAATACAGGAAACCAGTGTAATAATAATAAAATGAAATAACAGAAATAAAATGTGTAAGCTTTGGTATGGCTGCATGCCTGGAGTGTGTGTTAAAGGTTGCTGCAGTCAATTAATGCATTTGCTGCAGATGTCCTCTGCAGTCACTGTTATTGGGTTCTATCCCCATGCCTGCAAAGAAAGACATGATAATTGTTTACTGTCTGCACTGTACACATACATGTCTCTCAAGTGTCATGCTATCATGAAGTATAATTACAGTTGCATAATCTTTCAATCACAGATTTATCATCAACATGATTATGTAAATAGCAAAGTAACACTGCAGCAGTCCACAGTACACCTTGGTAGTTATATAGGCACACCTGATATGCAAGTGGTCTGTGTAGTTTTGTACCTGCAGTTGTTACTGCTTGCCCCATACTATCCCATGTGGATAGCTTGAGAGGTGTGTACATGCTACAGCAGCTATAGGGAATTTTTACACATAAATAAAGGATAGACCTGTAGAGTAGATAGCAGTACTGTTGTCAACTATATAGCCTATAATGGTATTAATGGTCTGTATTTTTCTCTCTCCCCACCCCTTATCTTCAAATATTTATTATTGTTATGCATTGGTTATGGTTTACTATTAACATATGTTGTTCAATAAATTTTAGTTTGGGGCATGTGTTTTATTATTATGTATTACAATAGTTGCATATTAACATATCTTGTTGAATTACATATTCTGTTGGCCTTATGCTGCAACTGTTACTGACATGCTGTTAATATACTGACTGTTCTGTTCTGTTATTCATTGTTGTGCTTCACATAATATGCATTGAAATATAATGGGGTTATTTCCAATGTCCTAGCATGCTGTTATTACTAACAATGGCTTTGTTCATAACTAACCTAAATGTATTGCTTCACCTCCATAACCACAGCACATCAGGGTAGGCCGGTTCCTGCTGATCCCCCTACCCTACCTCAGCCATCAGACATCTGGGACCCAAGGTGGTGATGCCCCCTACACTGGTTCTACACCACCTTTGGGTGGAACTGCCTCAGGGGACGGGGCCCATCCCACCTCTTGGAGCAGTGGCAGAGCGGAGGTAGTCACCCAGGATCGACTACCGGCCATTGTGTGCAAGATTGTTCATAGAAGCTATGAACACTGCCTGCGCCGGATTGAGGGCAAACTCGACAACCTGCTGCCCAGCCTCCAGCACAGCCACCTTTGGGGCAGTGAAGGAGCAGTCTGGACTGCCCATGGGTGTGGACCTCAGTCATGCTGCTGCCTTCAGGAGGAACATGCACTTCAGATTCCACAACACTCTCCCCATCCAAGGTGTTTACTCCACTCATTTTTCACACATCACTCCTGTCTGCTGTCTTGTCTGTCTGCAATTGCATCCTCACCTACCCAACCTACCTCCCCACATGTACCTATATCCCTTCGCCAACATTCCACTTTCTCCTTATTAAAAAAAAAAATGGACACCTGTCCCACACACAAAAAAAAATATCTTTTGATACATAACTCTCCATTTCGTACACGTGTCCACTGGACACAACTAATTTGGTCCCATTGGCTTGATAACATATTAATGTTGTCTTCACCCCTTTCTCTGGGGTTTGAGAGTCTAAATTCATCCACAAAAATCTGTCAAACTGAACAGCTGTTGCTGTACAAGAAATGGAAAGCTGTGGTCCTTCTCTACTCCTGTCCTGCACATCCCTACCTGCCTTTCACTATGTTTTTCCCCTGTTTGCCCCCATTTTACCACTGTCCGACTATCTTATCACTCCATTTTTCTTTTCTATTTAAAATTTTAGCGCGGGTTTGTGTGGAACTAAGTGGAGTGTCACAACGTGCTGCATCATGCAAAGCCGCTTAAATGAGCTTTAAAGTGTCTAATGATCCTATGTGTTCCTCACAGTGTTAGACACATGTATAAAACAATCTCCCCTACCATGTTTCAAACTCAGGTCCCTGTCAACTACAGCCTAGTGTACTAAGCCACTAGGCCACACAGATCTTAAGTAAAGCAGGTGTTTCCAGCAATACATACTGATTGCCACTGTCAGGCTGAAATTAAACCTAATGTGACAAATGGGAGTGTACATTGAACTCTGATGCAGAAATATACCAGTACACAACCAAATAAATAATAATGGCAGTATGGGAGGCCTGGAATAGCAGGTAAATGTTTGCTTTTACCTGCAACATCTGCAAAACCACATGCTAAGGCGGCAGAGTACATATGTTCAAATGGGACCCTGCTACAGAACAACTGCCTTTGAAAGCCATGTACATACTGATGGATGAAGACGTGTGTCACAGCCTGTATGTCAGA